>NW_005871048.1:19673318-19778451 GCF_000147115.1 Myotis lucifugus
ATCATTTTAAAAAATAGTAGCTTTTAAACTTTTCAAATCATGGCTGGTATTATATACCATTAAAAATAATTTTCACAGGCTGTAATTTCTCTCAAACTTTTCTGGTGATAACCCAGCTCATTTTACTAATATAAGATATACAGATAAAAAAATTTATGTTTAAAAAATATTAGGTATGCATTAATTCTAATGTCAGTTGAAAAATAGAGCTAGCACATGAACTCCATGGAATTAGGTGTTGGGCCATCATCCCAACGGTCAAGGCCATCCTGGACATAGAGTGCCTGACCCCATGATATACAAGCCGCACTTTACCTATTTCCTCCTGGAACACATGGTCCCTGGAATCATCTCCCAGGTTTCAGCCCTAAAAACCAGTTGGACCCAGTGGACCAGCCTGCCCCATTTCCACCATCCTGAAATGACCTGCCCAAACTCCAACATCTACAAGAAGCCACCCATCCACAACAGAAAGTCCACGGGAGGCAGCCCTCAGAGCAGGCATTTCATTGAGGACCTCATCATGGAGTCATCCAAGTTCCCAACATCCTCACCCCTTGACCCAAACAACCAACCAAGACTGAAAGTAACTACTGGCCATGCCCCCCATTGTTGGCCATTGCAGAAACAGAATGGAGGAAGCAGAAGGCATCTCAGAGGGAGGCAGAGGAAGAAGAGGAGGAAACAATGATTCCAGAGAGGAGATGAAGACTCTCATTGGAGTGTCAGAGACAGGAACTCAGTAAGGTGACTTCCAACTTTGGAAAGATGACCTTGAAAGAAGAGATGGAAACGTCATTGCCTCTCTAGAGGAAAACCTGCTCCCTGCCTGACCAGACACACTCTCATGCCTCCTTAAACCCAGGCCATCTAAGTCTTCTCTGCACCTGCAGCAGAAACCAATGACAGTCCACAGACTTCAGCCCATCAGGAGTGAGACTAGAAGCAAAGGCCTGTATATCTATCCCTATGAAATGCTGGTTGTGACCAACAAGGGGTGAACCAAGCTGTCTCCAGTGTGGATCTGATGAGGCTTTAGAGGTACCTGTCAGTAGAGAACTCAAGGTTATTTTCCATGTCTCCTGAAAAGTTTAACAAGCTGGCTCTGTGGAAGCAAAGCAAACTCAAGAAAAAGACTTCTCTTCTAATTACCCTCTTCATGACTAACCACCAGTGGAGCTGGGGTCACTTTCTCCAAAGAATCTCTTCCCCTGGCCAGCTGAGACTGATCATCTCTTGGGGGAGCAGGGAGGTGGAGCATAGGTGGGGTTGGCTCCTTCTCTCATCCCTGGTCCTCACTGCACAGGACCAACCCAGTCAAGACTCCAGCACACACAGAGTTAATGATTGTGTTCTCTCCTAGCCCCTCACCCTCACATGAAGGTCCCTAGAAGAGAATGAGAAGAACTGAACTGGCACTTAGTGGTCAGGCCTGTCAGCTCTCTGGAGCAATGAGTAGGTGAGAAGGAAGAAACAGCCAGGCAGGCAGGGGGAGCTCTGGGATCCTGGGGGGAAACAGCCAGGCAGGCAGGGGAAGCTCTGGGACCCTGTGTGCACTCAAGCACACCTCCGAGCCTCCTGCTTCTCATAATCTAGCAGGAGCAGGCTCTAGCTCAGGCCCCAGCAGGGAGGCCATTCTTCCCTCTAGCTCATCCTCTTTCTACTTGCAACTCCCAAGCTTCAAAGCATCTTGCTCCAGCCCTGTGGCTCCCCCAGAAGCCTTGGTTTAGAGTGGAGATGCCACCTATAAAAAACCCAGCCCACCATCATCCTCTAGGCAAAATCACCTAGAATTTTACTTTCTAGCACCAACCCAGGTCCTGGGCAGAACACAGGCCTTTAGGTTCCCTTGAATGGGATCAAGAAGCCAAGCTACCAAGGACATTTCTGAGTGTCCAGGCTACCAAGTTCTGCCCACACCCATACATTCCCCACAACACACTCTAAGCAGCGGTTCTCAACCTGTGGGTCGCGAACAATGAAAATACATCCTGCATATCAGATATTTACATTATGATTCATAACAGTAGCAAAATTACAGTTATGAAGTAGCAACGAAAATAATTTTATGGTTGGGGGCCACCACAACATGAGGAACTGTATTAAAGGGTCACGGCATTAGGAAGGTTGAGAACCACTGCAAGAATATAATATATTGGGGTGTATCCCTGCTCTCCTCATCTATCTCTGCCCTACCTTTTTTTTCTACAAATACATATGTGTATATAATTTTATATATATAAATTGGCAGGGGGGGGGTTGTTCCTGCCCATTCCCTTTCCATTATATATATGATAATGCTGAGGAGGGGGACTCTGCTTGGAATTCAAGATTGTATTGGGTTCCCCCTCTTATAGATATATGTGGGAAACTGTTTATTGCCTTCACTATCTGATAAGCGTAGACAGAGAACCCCCCCAAAGGCTGGGTGCCTTTGAAGCCCTAGCAAAGGTCGGAGCTAGGCGCCACCTCTGTTTGTCCAGACAGTGGTAGCTGAAACTACTCCCCCATTTATTATTATTATGTAAATCCTTGCTGATGGGCTAGTCTGCCTGTTGCCAGGGGTCACCTGCCTAAGGGCTATGCTATGGGTGCATCCCAGATCAATAAAAGCTTGGTGAGGCCTAAGCACAGGAGGAAGTCCTTCCCCTTGAATTGGACTTGCCCGCCTGGTCCCCCAATATTTCAAATTATCTCTTGTCTTTTATATTCATTTGTGTGCGGCTCTGCTTCCAGTTCCTGAACCCTGACCCACGCGGGACGTGGGAAGGAAACACCCAACAGATATATATATTTACATGAATAGTTTACTATTGCCAATATGTAAGTAAAAGTAAAATAAGAAAAAAAAGTGGATTTAAGGTGTGTGTGTGTGTGTATGTATACAGACAAAGAAAAAAAGTGGGGAGTGAAGAGGGGAGGGAGGAAGAGAGGTATCCAAGTACCTATGATACTCAGATAAGGCAAAAATGATAAATGCAGCTTTTTCCTGCCTTCAAACTTGAACTGAAACATTGATTCTTCCTGCGTCTTGAGCCTGCTGGCCTTCACACTGGAATTATACCATCAGCCCTCTTGGTTCTCCAGCTTGCTAAATCACCCTGAAGATTTTGGGATTTGTCAGCCTCTATAACCATGTGTGTCATTTCCTCAATTCCTTATAATAAATCTCTCTTCCTTGCCCCGGCTGGGTGGCTCAGTTGGTTGCAGTATCCTCCCATACATCAAAAACAGGTTGCTGGTTCACTCCCCAGTCAGGGCACACACCTAGGTTGTGGTACCATCCCCAGTCCAGACACCTATGGGAGGCAACTGATCAATGTTTCTCTCTCACATCTTTCTTTCTTCCTCCCTTTCTCTCTCTCTCTCTCTCTCTCTCTCTCTCTCTCTCTCTCTCTCCCGCTTTCTCAAAATCAAGAAACATATCCTTGGGTGAGGATTAAAGAAAAAATCTCTCTTTCTATAGATATGTTAGAAACAAAATATTTTTTGTACTGATATGTTAGAAATGTTAGAAACAAAATATTTATTGTACTGATGCCATTTTATACACACACTATTGTGTTGCTCTGCAGTACCTAAGTAATACATTGTCATATAAGAAGACTGGTGACAACATTTTAAGCCAGGAGATGAACTCAGGCTTCACATGTTATACAGTGATGAAAACAATATAAAAAGAACCGGCATCTCCCAGTATGACATGATAACTTCAATAACAGGTACACATTTTTGTAAAATGTTAACTGAAAAAAACTTATTATTGAGGCCCCCAAAAGTTATCAGTCTCATTAATAATTGTATTTTTACTTTTTTCCTCACCAAATAATTTGCTTCTAATCATGAAATTCACTTTAATAGAGCTATAGAGTGTAGTGTTAAGGAGATGGCACATTTACCATTGTGCAGTAACATAAAATCAATGGCAGCTAGTCATACAGGCTTTTTCAATTTCCACTGCACATGGTACACAGCCCTTGGTTCAGTTGATAATCCAATTGTAAACAGTGACTCACTGTTAACAACTATAGGAAATAGGATTAGCAATTTCTAATTTCAAAGTAAACCTATTTCATTTTTGTCCTGCAAATAAAAACAATGTGTTCCGAGATTTAGCTTCTCGGCTTTCAGAGCTCCCAGAAACAAAAAAGGTTGGGAAAAAAATTTTTTATTGTACTGATACCATTAATGGAAACCATTGGGTATATGTTCCTAATACCTTTTAACAATTTTGTACCAAAAAAGCAAAAAAACAAACAAGATGCCAAATAATAAAAGATTGAAGTTTAATTAGATAAAACTTAAAATTTGAAATAAAAAAATCAATTGAAACTCTGGAAACAAAGTCTTGGCAGTATACTCTACTCAATGTAATCAGAAGATAAATAAAAAGTTTAAGTCTTATTATTAGAAAGCTTTGTTTCCAAAACAAAAGTTTTAGGTGAGATTTTAGGAATCTGGTTTATCCTAGAACACAGTTAAATTGAATCAATGATTGTGTAATTTTTGTGAATTATTTATTATGCCATTCTAAAACCTATTTTTCTCTGTCTTATCTGCAAATTTATTTAGTAGACATTGCCTAAATCAAACCTATACCTCTACACTGAGTTACAAACTCTTTTCTGCTCCCTATTCTGAAGAACAGGGGATAGTGGCTTTTATTCTGTTTTTAGAACACAAAAGTGTCACTTTGCTAGGCCACAGGGTCCCAGTCAATAATACTCATGCGTGGCCATTTTTAAATGTCCATGCTTGAACCTACACACAGAAATTTCTCTAATTGGTCTGGCTGGAAACTGTTAATCTGTGTTTTTTAAGCTCTCCGGGATACAGCTATAGTGGGAAACACTGGTCTAGATTAATGAAGGAAGGGATATTGCAAAAAGAAGCCCGAGAATATGTAACTGGGATTTGGAACCATATTTATTTGCCCAAGTTGGTGGCAGAAAACTCTACTGAACCCAAAGGGCAAATAAGATCAATTAAGAGACAGAATAAAGTTAGTGAACAGAAAATATTGTAGAATGGACAAGTTTTATAGAACAGTTTTGATCATTAGCAGAAACTAGATTCAGGAGATAAGTTGAATGAGCCATTTCAGGCTGAAAAAAACCTAAAAAATAAATGTCTTCCTAGCTCCTTCTGTGGGAAACTTGACTCCCTGTCTAAAGAAATTATAATATTCTGACATTGCATGTTACCTTTTTCCATTGAACTCAGGAATGGTCAACAAAATTGCTCACATCATTCTAATATGGATACATACTATCTTACATGAGATTAGAGAAGGTTTGTGTCATTTCTAAGTTTAAGATAGATATCAGTTAAAAATCAGAGTTCCATGTCCATGAATTGACCAATCCCACTCACCTTATAAATTCATATTTTTATAAATATGTACTTGTGTTGGATTTTGAAAGCCACTTGAATTAATTCACTTATCTGTCTTATTTCTTTTTAGTTATATCTGGTAGGTTCTACGCACTCAGAAAAAGGTATATTATTTGTCCTCAAAGATCTCACATTCTCATAAACTAGATAAGAAAGTTAACCCCAAATCAAGCTATATTTATGATAATGCATAATTTGTGACATGTTAAAAGATTAGAACAAGATGTGAGAAGGGTGGGCACAAAATAATTCAACAGTTGTGGTAGGGAGTGGACTGCTAAGGACCATCAAAATGCTTTTGAGAGGAGATTATATTTACAGTAATTCTTGAGGCATAAAAGGGGAGGGTTAAGTCACCATAATGCAAAGCCACAGAAAACTCAAAGAAGATGCACTAATGAATGGGCCAAACAGGAGCTGGATGTAGGGAATGACACCAGAAAGAAAGGATAAGACAAATTTATGGTTTTTATATTTTTCCTCACAGCCACGATAGTTTAAATTCTATCTTGAAGTTAATGAAGAACAATTTGAAGATTTCACACAAGCATTTGAACAATCATATCCTTAAGAATTACAAAAGCTAAATATGAGACAGAAACATTAATTATAAGCCTTAAAATAATATACTTGAAAATTATGCTAAACAGAACTAAGACAGCTAAGATAGGGTCTGTGAGTATGGATTTAACAGAATTCATTGAAGATGCCTTTAGGAATTGACAAGATTAGTGAACAGTAGGAATGAGGAGGGTTGGAATAATATAGGATAACTTCCAATTTGGGGGTTATGAAAACAAATGAAACTGAAGTGCCATTTACTGAGGGGATAAGATAAAATAGTTGATTTAAGGCATGGGAATTATGAGTTCAGTCTTGTACAAGTTGAATTTGAGGTGTCACTGGATGGTCAACAGCAGTGATGTTAAACTGTTGGAGATATGCTATGATGAATGTAAGCAAGTTGTTATATTTCCTTGTGCTAGCCATGGGTCTTCTCAGAAATATAGTTTCCAGCTTTTCCTTTCCAATGTATAGGAGACCATAGAGCAGTTGATGGTAACACAGAGGTAACAAAAAACCTGGCAGAGTTTACACCTTGGTCAACTGATATATTTCTGAGAAGGTATTAGGGCTTCAGATGAAACCATGGAAAACACAAAAACATAGGATATAGTGGAGGCCATTGGTCCAAAAAGAAATAATAGTTCAGAAAAGTGGACAGAAAACAATGAAGCCAAGAGATGAAAGCATTTCAATGGTAAGAAAATGAGTCAACTCTATTATCAAATACTACTCAGAAATTAATTATAGAAGAACCATAAATTGCTCATTCAATTTAGCATTTAGAAATTTTGGCAATTTTGGCAAAAGTGTTTTCCTTAATTTCCAGGGAACTGGAATTTTACTAAGTACAGTGATCTATGTGCACATGGCATGAGTAAGCAATGAGGGATATTCTTTCAAGAAGCTTGTTGTTAATGGACAGAATGACATAGGGTGTTGTTTAAAAAATATACAAAATTTAAGCAAGTGTTGGGTGTTTTAAATGTTTTAGGTTAGAGGGTGAAAATTTGTTTAAAGGGATAGGTATAGAAAGAAATGTTGAAGTTATAAGATTCAGCAATGATACCTGATGGATTGAAGTCTCTGAGGAAATGGGGACAAGAGGATCCATGGCAAAGTAGGAGGATTTTTATTAACAGGGGGAAAAAATGACTGCACCTTCTGGAAAGATGGGATAAAAGGCAAGACTGGATATGTTGCAGGTGAAAGGCTAAGAAACTAGAGTCCTCCTAGTCCCGTCTGGTTTCTCTATGAATTCCAAGGCACTGTCATCTTCTGGGAATCAAAAACTAGGAGTAGATAAGGAAACTTAAGAAGAGTTGTGGGAGCTTAGAATAATAATGTATGGGAGAGAAACTGATGAAAAGCTTAAAGGATTTCCAGGAAGATTTAAGTACCAAGCTGAAGCTGGAAACTATGAAACTGCTCTCTCCCATCCTTCCATAGTTATGTGATTTCCTTTAGTAGCAAATCCACATTGACAATTGGGCCTTACAGTGCAGGTATAAAGAAAGACATGGAGACAAAGCTATTGGGGTTAATGCGAAAAGTGACTAAATTGAGGTTTCATGTTTTCAGGCTTAAAGGTAGAAAAAATTAAAGGCAAGATAGAGAAATAGAAAACTGAAGAATCAAGGAACTAAAAATTATCGTGAATGTAACACATGGGTACATTGAAAAAAGGGAGTTGAATGTTGGAAAGGTATATTCAGTAAGTAGACTGTTGAAGTTAACTACTGCATATACAGCAATTATTTTTATTTTATATCATTACTAGAGGCCTGGTGCATGAAATTTGTGCACGGGGGGGGGGGGTACCCTCAGCCCAGCCTGCACCCTCTCCAATCCAGGCCCTCAGGGGATCGGGCCTAAACCGGCAGTCAGACATCCCTCTCACAATCCAGGACCACTGGCTCCTAACTGTTCAACTGCCTGGTCCCCCCCAACTGCCCCCCCCCCCCCCCGCCGGCCTGGTTGCCCCATGCAACCTGCTGCTCGGTCATTTGGTCTCTCCTCACTAACCCCCCCTGCCGGTCTGGCCGCCCCACACAGCCTGCTGCTCAGTCGTTTGGTCGCCCCTCATTAACCACCCCCCTGCTGGCCTAGTTGCCCCACGCAGCCTGTTCAGTCGTCCGTTCAGTTGCGATGGTCGCTTAGGCTTTTATATATATAGATCTTCCACTACCATGCCAGTAATTCAATCATTGTTTGCCAAAGTAAACTTATTCTGAGATAACTAGAAAAAAATATTTTTAATTGAGAGATAAATCATATAGTGGTTCACTATGTTGTAAAATACTTTCCTCATATAGACAGAGCATAAAGGTCTTACATCCAAAGTTAGTAAACCACTCAAAAACAATAATGAGCACTAAGCCTTCAATTTCAAGCTAAAACTCAGAGGATCTGATTCAAATACCATTAAAATCTAATTTTAAAACTAGATGAGTCATCCCATCCATGGGATATTTTAGGTAAAGATTGTATTATATGAAGAGACTTCCTATCAGAGTCTAAAACTAACAGGGGAAACATAGCAAATTATACAGAATCTTTACCTTGGCTTTTTTCCACAGAAAATAAGCTTTTTTAACTCTACTGAAGAAACTGATCCTAGGGATGCATATGTTGACAATCACTGGTAACAATATCTACTATTCTCATTTTAGAGGAAAAAAAGTCCTTAGAGATCACTAATCCAAGCACTTCATTATACAGCGTAAAGAGCAAGTCCTGAAAAAGGTGAAGTGATGTGTTTCCAATGTCATACGGAGAGTAAGCAGCTGCACTGCACCCAGGACCAAACTCTTCCACTACAGTGAAAATCACTGGAATATTAAAGAAGCTCTCCAACTTACTTAAGTATCTATATCAGGGAAGCTGAGTGAAACGACCATGATTTCAATAGAAGCAATTGCATTCCATCGACCCTTTACAAGAGTACTGTGGGCTACAAATCCTTCTCTGGCATTCTCTTGTTTTGTTGTGAACCAGCAATAGAAAGGTTTGAATAGGCAATAACACACACACACACACACACACACACACACACACACACGAAAGAGACAGAAAAGCAGACAGAAACAGAGAAGAGTGAAAAAGAGAGGAGGAAGATATATGAAAATGTGTAATTCACAAACAGAAGTTTCTCTCCCTAAATAATTAGAAACAGGCTATATCTACCTACCTTTTCTTTTTGCAATCCCTGATGTGTTTGCCTAAAATGCTAATTAGCTATATTTTCCATTTTGGTTGAGATATATTGTATGTCATGTGTAGTGTAGCTCTGGTCTCCAGAGGGAAATGGATAATCAGGAGAATATTTTTCAGTGTCTCCTCTCTGTAAAGATTTACTGAGTTGTCTCTAATGTACACTGATAGCTTCTGCATTAAAATTAGAGGGAAGGAGACATCAATATTGCCAAGCTAAAAAAAAAAAACCACACAAAAAATCTCTCTTCTTTCATTTTCACTCTACTAAAATAAATCAGGTCCATATCTTTTAATATTTTATTAGAATTGTCCATTTCTGAAGGTCAAGAGCAAAAGGACTTCCCAAAGTCTAAAAAATATTCAAAAAAGGTGGCAGCTAATTGATAGTCTCCAGACATCAACAAAAGCCTGGAATGAAAACTTAAAGGCTATATTAATTGCCCTGCTGAAGTTGCTGGTGTTACTTAACAACGTAACTTAACTTCCGTGTGCCCTGTATTATTTGTTTGCAAGCAACAGAAACCTATTCTAGATAGCTTTAAAAAAAGAAATGTATTAGAAGGATATCAGGGTGTTACCAAGTGGATAGAATTGTTGAGAGCAAGGATTAAAATCAGAGCAAGAACCTGGAATTGGAACTGCTTTTCTGCAATGGAAAAACTGCTGGAATAGATGAACTGTACCTATTTCTTCCATCCTGTTTCATTCCCCCTGAGAGGTATAATCCTAGCAGAGAAAATCTATTTGGCTAAAGTTATTTTTCACTTGTACCCTTGATTGTACCTGAGTACTGAGATGTGGAGACCCTTCAGTAAGTCAAAAAGCAGTATAATGTGATTAACTCCACCTTCCAAACCACATACAATGGGAGAGAGGTCATTTTTCAAAAGAAAATCAGGGTATTGATAGGAAATGGAAATTGATGCTGGGCAGTCAATATATAAAAACTGTCTACCTAAGTCAATATTCTCATTAGTTTTGAAGGAAACAAATAATAATAATAACTCTAAGTACTACACTTTAATGCAAATATGACTTTAACATTGAAGAAAATGTATAAATTATTAAAATGTTCCCAAACCTAGACAGCAGAGAATACACTGGAAATCTGTGACAGGTGCCCTCCCTGAGTGCTCATGTTATGAATATGTTTGGCTTACCAGCAGCAGTGTGAGTGCCTGTGATGACCAACAATTTATTTCTTCTTCTAGGGCCACAGATCAAGCTTTAACTGTTTGGCTCTGGTGAGTCACCATAAGTCTGATGTAGCAGCAGTCTGTCAGTCCTGCCATGAGGGAGAGAGGAGAAATCCCATCAGAAATTATCTAATATATGCTTCAAAGTAGCATATATATATCCTGAAAATCATTCCTGACTGCATGAACACCTGAGAGAAATTTGCATTTGATCATTCTGATCTGACAACCATAAACATTAAACCCACATAACAAGTAATGTTGCAGAAGTTTCATATATCTGCATTCATAAAGTACTATCTGGAGCAAAAATAAACAGCCAAAAGTAGATGCAAATGGTTTCAGTTTAATGTGCTGACTAATAAAATAATGCTTAACACTGAACAAAACTCTAATTTCCACCTCAGTGGTTACAACAACTTTGGAAATTCCTGAGTTCATTATCATTTTAATACAGTTAAATCTTATATGTAATATCAACATTTCCTTTTATGTGTACTATGAGAAATACTAAAGGCCCGATGCACAAATTTTATGCATGGGTAGGGTCCCTAGGCCTAGCTGGTGATCAGGACTGATCTGCAGGGCTGGTGGGGCGATCGGGGGGGGGGGGGGCCTGCTGGCACCCGCCTTGGCCAGCCTGGTGCCACCCACTTGCCAGCCCCGCCCCTACTCCCGCAGCCAGTCGCCTCCCTCTGCGGGGCAACCAGCGGGGCGATTAGGGGACCCCCACTGGCACCTGCCTTGGCTGGCCTGGGGCCTGTGGGCTGGGGGAAGCTCCTGCGTTGAGCATATGCCCCTTGGTGGTCAGTGCACATCACAGCAACCGGTCGTTCCACGGGTCGTTCTGCCATTCGGTCGATTTGCACATTAGGCTTTTATTATATATAGGATTGTCTTAGATTATATAGTGAAAATCAATGAACAAGTTGGGATAATTCCAAAAAAAGTAAATCATTTTATTTATGAACTAAGATAAGATTTTAGCACAATTTCTAAAGGATATTACATACAGTTATAGGATATATGTCTTAAAAAGGTAATTGAAAAGCATTTTAGTTCAAACGCTTTATTTCATGAGAATATCAATGCTCTAATAGGGTATAGTTAATAATTAAAATTAAAAAACAACAACAAGTCAATACAGATCACAGGCTTGAGTCTGGACCATTTCCAGCATGCTCCTGCATATCAGTAATATCTGATTACAAAAAATGATATGAAAGCTGAGACCTTGTCTACTTTTGACATTTCCCTTCAGGGTTAGAAAAAAAATTGTCATCTTGAGCATTAACTCTTGCTCATTTTTTTGCCAGAGTTGCCAATTTTAAAATGTCTAATAGAAAATGTAATGCTGTGTATTGGGTCTCAAAGATTTTTACTGCCAGTCCTTTGCATTACCTTATGTCTTCATGTAGAGAAAACAAATAGCCTGGAAGTAGAATATATCAAATAATTTCCCAAAAAAAGTATGTTAGCAAATTCTCACAAATTGGGACTGCAGTGAGGAATGTAGGTTTTTGTAAAGATTATCTTAAAAATTGATAAATTAATATAGAGCAAATCATAAGCTTATTTTATTTTGTTAGCAAAACAGACAGACACACACAGAGAATCAGACTTTATGAATTAAAAGGAACTGTATAGATAAACAAGAGTGTTGTTTCCTAAATGCAGCATGACCAGTTTAGGTAAGGAAATGTTACTTTGTTAATAGGCAATTATTTAGACATCTACGCTAATAAAAGAGAAACATGCAAATTGACCATCACTCCATCACTCCACCACTCAGCTACACCCACCAGCCAATCAGAGCAACTATGCAAATTAACCCAACAAAGATGGTGGTTAATTTGCATATGCAGATTCGGAGCAAAGACTGAAGATGGCAGCAGCCACGGAGCTGGAGCGAGAAGGAGGCTTGGGTTGCTCCCGACAATGGAGGAAGTCAAGCTTCCCGCCGGCCCTGTACTCCACTCAAGGAGTGGCTGGGGGCCTGGGTCCCTCGGGGCAATCCAGGCCTCCAGCCTGCCCTGGGCTCTGCTTAAGGAGGGGCTGGGGGCCTGGTCTCCTCTCAAGGAGGGGCTGGGGGCCTGGGTTGCTGGGGGCGACCCAGGATTCCAGCCAGCCCTGGCCTCTGCTCGAGAAGCTTGGAAAAAAAAGGAGGGGTTGGGAGCAGCTGGAGCAGAGAAGCCAAGCCTCGCTGTTGAGGCCTCAGTGGAGAAGCCAAGCTGGACCAAAGGCCTGGGTCCTGGGTGCCGGAGAAAAACCGGTGCCAGCAGCCAGGGGAAGGAAGGCCTAATGCGCGAATCTTCGTGCAACGGGCCACTAGTAAAGTATAACTGGAATATCAAACTCCTTATTTTCTAGATATTTTTATGCAAAAGACACTAAAGCTTTGATTTGCCTTGGTTTTGGTTTTGGCTTTTCTGTTTGTTTTGTTTTCTCAAAAGACTATTCTGTAATGTTAACAATTTTTGATATAGATGAAAGTAATATATGTATTCATTTTACTACTATTTGAATTTTTCTATGTACTTGAAAATTATTATTGGTTATTTCATGCTTTTATGCATTTTGCATACAATGACCTTCCCTATTTATTCCTTCCACCTAATACAAATCATCTTTAAACTCAAATATCACTTCCTTAGCCAGGAGACCTGCCTAAACAGAACCCAGCACTCCTCCATCTGTAACTACATTATGCCATAGACCAGTGGTTCTCAACCTTGGCTACACATTAGAATCACCTGGGAATCTTTTTAAAATCCTGATTTCTGGGCCCCATCCTCCAGAAATTCTGTTTCTTTGTTATGGGGTGGGGCCACAACATTAGTAACAAAGAAACAGAATTTCTGGAGGATGAGGCCCAGAAATCAGGATTTTAAAAAGGTTCCCAGGTGATTCTAATGTGCAGCCAAGGTTAAGAACCACTGCCATAGACCAACAATATTTGTTGCAATTTTTTATAATTTGTTGTCAAGATCATCTCTTTCACTTCCAATCATACCAACTGCCGATGTGCAATAGTCACATGGAGGAAAATTTTAAGGGACTGATAGAATTCCCCACTCAGACTTGGTGAGGAATAAGAATCTATATTTTTTAAGTCTTCAGTTGAGTACAATGTCCATCTATAATTAAAAGTAACTGCATTGAACTGTAAACTCCTCAATGTCAAAAAGCTTTTCTTTTTTCTTTTTTTTTTAATCCTCACCCTAGGATATTTCTTCCATTGATTATTTTTACTTTTAGTGAAAGGGGGTCAGGGAGAGAGGGGGGGAGGGAGGGAGGGAAAGAGAGAGAGAGAGAGAAACATCAGTGTGAGAGAGACATATAGATTGGATACGTCTTCCCACACATGCACCAACCAGGGCTGGAGATAGAACCTGCAACCCAGGCAAGTGCCCTTGACTGGGAATCGAAGCCTCAACCCTTTGGTGTGAGGAGCAATGCTCTAACCAATGATCAACACCAGCCCGGGCTCAAAGAGCTTTTCTTATTTACTTACAATGTGTTTTTGATTTAAACACAGTACATGGTAGGAACGGATGAATATTTAGGGAAAATATCAATCCAGGATGATGGTGAAGACATTGATATATGGAGAAGGATAGATTGATCTGGAAGCACCAATTAGGCTTCACTTACCAATGCATGGAGGTCTGCATAGGCCTGATCTTTGAATGAGGCTTGGAGGAAAAGACAAGTTAGTGAGAGGATCAGTGGTTCTAGCAGCACACACTGCTTTGTGCATTCAGGCATAAATCCATATTAATAGAGGAAATACTTCCTGCTGTGGGAATCAGAGCTCTTGCTTAAGTTATCGCTATAAGACCAAAAGCTCCTAATGCTCCGAAGTAACTAAATTTTTTATTAATAAAGAACTCAGTTGTGCATTTAAATATTTTCTGGTGGCTCTGAGAATATTTACATGAGGTTTTAAAAACAGACCTACTGGTAATTTTTTTATAAGCCATTTTTTTATGGAGTCCCATGTCTCTTTCCTCTGTAGGACCATATAATTCTGTCTTCTTTAAAAGTTTCTTCAAATGGAGCATTCTGAATACCATGAAGAAATGCCTTATTCCACATAATTCAGATAAATATACTGGGCATGTGGGAATCATTTGGTTTACTGAGTAATGAGCCACTATATGACCTAAAATGTAAGGAAAGTGTCCCTGCACCAAGGACAGGCCATTCATTATGAATGAAGCATGACTGGGTGCCTCGGCAGAACTGCCTCCTGCGGGCCTTCTGCTTCCCTTCATATCCCATTACTCATACACAAACTATTCCTTCTCTCCTAACCTTTCCTTCCTTTTATGGGTAAGAAATTGTGAGGTTTCATCAGGTAATAGACACTCAAGCACTCAAGCTTTCAGAGTCAATTTTAATATCTAATTCTAATAACATATTAATTTGGCAGTAAATAGTTAGCATTGTAAAGGCAATGGCACAGACATTGCTGTAATAATTTGTTCCCCCAATTTCTAGAACAATGTCTGGTAGAAAACATACCCGTGATGAATATTTGTTAAATAAGTCAATGAAATAATGATATTAGATCTACTCTTCCATGGAGTAGAGAAGTACAGCAAATGTGGGTTAGTCTTCCTGTACTGTAAAATAATTACTTCCTCCACTCAAAAACCTAGACTTGAGAATCCAGAATATTGTATTTTCAAGTTCAGAAAGCTGCAGTCAACCACAGTAGTCTGAGACGATCAGGCCACACTCTTCCTGTCCCTCTAAAACCTGAATTGAAGTGTCCTTGAAAATAATCCAAAGCAGAGTGAAGGAAGGTGCAGAGGAATAGCGTGTTTCTACCCAGTAAGCCAGCACAGTGATGGAAGTAAAGAAAATCACAATATCATCCAGCAACGGAAACAGTACATTTTAGCAGGTAGAAGAAAGTGCATTCTCTTCTACTACTGACATAAAATGTGGAATTGAGTTTCCTATCATCAAAGACCCAGAAACCTCAAAATTTATTTCCCAACTTATTCATAATTGAGAAAATAAATATTGTGATAGATATTATAGAACTTCTAATTTGATCCCTTTTTAAAAATTTTGCTGTGTACAGAATCATTAACAGAAAAATACCTTTACTAGCATGTCATACAGAGGTCTTGATGCTTTTCATGTTGCTATTAATAGCCAGGGAAATTCAGAGCCTCTTACTTATTCTCTCATTGTTTGTACCTGATGTCAGCTTAGCCAGAATGATTTGTTTAAAATATGTGATTGAGTAGGCACCTCAAGAAGTAATGTGGAATGTATAAACCTAGCCTGCCTAATTTCAAGTGAAATACAAGAGAGAAATGCATATTAATGTAAAATGACTCTAAATCAAAAGCTATTCAATTTTCTAAGGTAGCGTAAAAGCCAAACCTGTTTGAAACCATAATTCAGCTGCCATAATCTCTTACATATACCGCTGACCTTCCTTGAAAGTTTCTGTCACATAGCAGTGAATGGATCAGGAGGAACAACACTAAATCACATGGCATTACTGAGAGCAAGGTGCTTGAAAGTAATTTAGCTCAGGTGAGCAAGTCCTTAACTATAAGTCACACTTACCTAGATACAGATTCCTTGTGTATATATGTACGTACATTGGCATAAACACATTCACTGTGCAGACTATACAAAGAGATTCATTATATATTCCGTGCCTGTGCTTACAGTTTTTTTTTCCCCAATCAATATTAAACTCGATGTTCCAGTGTTTTCTGAGAAACAGCTGAAAGATTTTGTGTTGTAATTCCTGCAGCCACATTGTCTGATTAACTTAAGAATGTATATTTTCTCTTGGTATTTTATATTTATTATTAATAGCAGTAGCTAACATGATTGCTCGGCTGCCTATGTCTCCAAAATGAATTATTCTGTGAAAATTGCGTCTCTCAGTGTTAAGCCTGAGGTAGGAAATGGGCTTGAATTCAAAATTATCTTATTTACCAATGCTGGGATTGGTGCTAGGGATAAAAACAAATCTTTTCAGAAGGAGGGTTGAAGAACAACCTACCTTTGGAACTTATGGGGACTTTTAAACTAGGAAGAACTAGATGATGTTTATTGGACTCCATTTGCAATCTCTTAATGAATTTTCAATGAAGCACTGATGTTTCAATGGACAATCATTATTTTATTACTAACCCTCCCAAAAATATCAAAATATTAAATTGTTATTTTAAAAGCTCCTTAACTATGTCATGGTGTGGCTCCCTGGTTGAGCGTAGACCCATGAAACAGGAGGTCACACAGTTCAATTCCTGGTCAGGGCACATGCCCAAATTGCGGGCTGGATCCCCAGTAGGGGGCGAGCAGGAGGCAGGTAATCAATGATTTTTTTCTCACCATTGATGTTTCTCTTTCTCCCTCTCCCTTCCTCTCTCTGAAATCAATAAACACATATTTTTAAAAAAAAATGTCTGATAGGATATGTTCTTTAATTGAGAGCTGAATTACAGGATAGACATCTCATTCATTCTTATTGTTTGAAAGACTATCTATATATTAAGGATGTCCCAAAGCTCTATTTCAACATCAGAGATATCATCTGAACTGCATACCTATATTTCTAATGTCTACTGGACATCCCCAAAAGAATGTTAAAAGTCAACTCGCACTGAGAAGCTCCAAATACTGAACATATTTATTTTACTATTGGCCTATCCTTACTCATTTTGGCACTCAATCAATCAGTCACTCAGTCATTCACCCAATATTTATTCAGTAGCCACTCTGTGCTTGGCATCGTTCTAGTAGTGGGGGATTCAATTGAGAATAAAGCATTCAAAAATGTCTTCCACATGGTGTTTATATTCTAGTGGGGTTATACAAAGTAGAAAAATATAAAATATAACAGATAACCATAAATTCTAAATAAAGAGTCAGGAATAGGGTGGGGTTTAGATAGGGGCGTGCCTCATAGAATTTGATCCTCCTCCTGTGTTCTTTGCCTCAGAGAATGTCACCAGCACACACTTGACTGCCAGTCCAAAGACAAAGATTGATTTTTGATGTTGCAATCATTTTATATACCCATAATAACTCTCAGATTCATTCAATTATTTCCTTCTCACTGCTATGACTTTGGGTCAACCTGACATTATATCTTGCCAAAATAATTACAACAGACCTCTAAAAGGTTTCCCTAGCTTCAGTCTTGAGCAGCTTGAATTCATTTTTTTCATACTAAAGCCAGAGAGATCTTACTAAAGCATAATTGTCAGGGCTGCTCAGTTTCCCCATGGATAAAATCCAAATGAGCTATTTTCCTCTCTCGCCCTTTTTGCATCACCATAACTCTATTTTGGGTTGTATTCCGAAGCCATAAACTGAACTGCTGACAATGCCCTGACCCCTTCATACTTCTTGTCTCTACAGGTGCTATTTCCTTTCTCTGGAATACTTTCTATCTATTCTCTACCTCCCTCTTCCTGTCTCTCCCTTTTTTACTTTCAACTGGATAGATTATACTGGTTTTTAGTTTAGGCATCACTTTGTGCAGGAAGTCATTCATGAAACTCCCTGGAACTAATTCCTAGGACTTCCCATAGTACAAACGCATATCAGGAACCTCACAAAATTACATTGAAACCCCAATAACTTATGTGGAGAATGACACTTTATGATATCAACTTGTCTTTTCTTTCTCTCTCTCTTTTGTTCAAATAGGTGCTTTAAAATGTTGCTTCAAGTAGAAATACATCAGAGAACAAAGGAAAAATAGCCTATTGATCCTCCTGCTTCTAAAGGACTGAGAGGATCTTTAGGTGCAGGCAAAATGACTAAGTTTACAAGATGAAGGAAAATGGATTTCCCTGCAGGGGAGCAGGGAATGGGTTGAGAACAGAGTTCTGTGGGTCCAAGAGCAAAAGGAAATTGGCCTTGGTTCCCAGAGTGGAGCCAAGAGATGAAAAAGACTGTGTGGAGCGGCTCTGCAGTTGGACCCATAGGCAGTTTTCAAAGATGTCCTAGCCCCAAGAGTAACATGTGAGTAGAATGCCACTGCCCCGAAGCAGCCATGTGAACCAGGATAGCGGTAACTCAGCGATATTTGGGAGCACTGGGGACTGGGGACTGGGGACTGGGGATGTCATGTCTTGGCAGTGCATGAGAGTCCAGAGTTTTGGCAAAACCAAGGTGGAGATTTTGTCTACGGAACCAAGAGAAAGTGTGGAAGACACGCCTGGCTGCCTACTCACTATCTATCTACTTTTCCCCCTTATTAACAAGAGTCAATTATCTTTAGGGTGTCAATGTGCCTAACCCAAAACCTTATGATTTCCAGCCTTCCTCAGAGCTAAGAGTGGTCAATAAGATTTAAACCTAAGTCCTTGGAGGGACTTCCTAGAAAGCTCTTGAAAATGTGCCCATTCAGTTGGCATGCAAATTTTGCACTTTGCCTTTCATCAGTTTCCTGCCAGTAAGTTAAATGGTGGCATTGAAGACTGTCTTTGTCACTGTTTTATCTCCCAACAAGTACATACTACAGAACGACCATTTAATAACTATTATTCAATGAGTTAAATGCATAGAACATTGCTTTTGTAAATGCAAATAATGATCACTTTCGAGGCTCTGAGTTTCCCAAAGCACCTAAAATAAAAGAACAGCATTTAAGTCCTGGCGGGTGTTCTCTGTGGTTAGAGCATTGGCCCATGCACTGAAGAGTTAGGGCATGTACCTGAGTTGCAGGTTTGATCCCTGGCCCCCTGTGGTGCGTGCTGGAGGCAACCAATCCATGTGTCTCTCTCACATCTCTCTCTCTCTCTTTTCCTCTCCCTCCCTTCCACTCTCTCTAAAAAAATTAATGGAAATATCCTAGGGTGAGGATCAACAACAACAAAAAAGAACAGCATTTAAGTCACAGGTTCCTTAAGAGTAAGGACCTACATATTATCCATATGAGATGCATTTACACAGAGCCAGATGTAATTTTTTATAATTACCTCTACAGCATCAAAATACAATAAGTGACAGTTTTGAAAAAGTACTCTGAACCACATTTTATTCAAATCATATAAGGACTTCCCCTTAGCTCTCAGTGTAATAATCTGCTAAAATTGTTTGCTCCTGCTGGTTCTTCCAAAGAAAAATGAGGTACAAGCCAGGGTAAGCTAGTTTATGCAAGAGTAGTGAACAACCTTCAAATCTCAGGGATTTACTACTAATAACATTTTTTCTGGCTCATGCCAGGTCTCCCACCAGTCCAGGCGGCTCTCCAGAGCAGTTCTGCACCTAGGATTGGCTCAGTGGCCCAGGCTGCTTTAATCTTTGGCACCTTTATGTCAACAACACCTCCATGGTCACAATGGCAGGAAAGAGAGTTCTTAAAATTATCTCCTACCAGCCATCAAATGATCTGACAAATAGTGATATGTCATTGCTCCCCACGATGAATTACTAGAACTAGTCACACAGGTCTGCTCAGTTGGACAGATGTGAGGAAGTATATTCCTCCCACTTCCAAGGAAGAGTAATGGACATGGTGAACATCAGCGGTCTGTACCCTACATAGGCAATTTTTAGAGGAGACATCCTCATATTCCTAAAGACAGAGGTTCTCAAGATTTTGGGTTTTAGGATCTCTCTGTAGTCTTAAAAATCGTGTGGAGCTCTCAGAGCTTTTGTTGATGTTGATTTTATCTATTAACATTTATCATATTTGAAATTAAATCTGAGAGATTTTAAAATATTTATCAATTTATTTGAAGAGAATAGTAATAAACCCACCATATGTTAATATGAATAACATGGTCCTTTATTGAAAAATAACTACTCTTCTAAAGGAAAAATCAAAAAGAGGCATTTTTTATATTTTGGCAATCTCTATAGTATCTTTAGTAAATAGAAGACGGCTACATTCATGTATCTGCTGTTGCGTTCAGTCTGTTATGTAGCCTCTGGAAAAATTTTACTGTGTCCCCATGAGAGCATAAAAGTGGGAAAGGCAATTAATATCCCCCTGATAGGGTCTGTGAGAATACCTTGTGACACTTTGAGGAACACTGTCTTAAGATGGCTAATGTAATTGTTTGATGGCACTGGGAACAGTATAAAGGTAAAATGCTTGTTACCTATCATGCCTTCTGTTTTTCTTTACTTTTGCTCTAAAAACTTTTATTAGGTCAACTCATTACGTTTTGATCAGAATGTATTCCGTGCCTCTATCAAGGGATAAACTTGCCTGCTGGTTTTTCCAGAAACAATCTGTGAAGAATGTCTCCATTATCTTAAATAATAGTATTGTTTTCTTTTTCTGGTAACCCTTTCAACATTCTCATTGAATCCATCTGTTATTTTCTGATCAGCAGCTGAATAGGCACATTAGCTTTCAGAACCTATTAAATCTACTTCCTCTATCCAACAGGACCCCAAATCTCATAGTATGAAGGTTGTTATCTGTAGCACACTCTTTATTTCAACCTGTGGATTTTATTATCTTACCCTTTTATGGATAGCCCTTTGGTTTAAATCCTTTTATCAATAGGAGCATGGTTTCAATAAAATAAGATGAAGATACACTTTCCTATTTTCCTTCTAATTAGAATATTCAAATCTACAAAGACCTAGTACATACAAAAGACTCCGCATTTATATTAAAAAATACAGTTGAAACCACAGACTCAGTAGTGATTAAAAGTTATCAAAACAAAACAATATTCAACTAGAAAACATAGAAAATCAGAGGACAGAAATAAAAATGTGTTGAGTCCCGTCCCCTCTTCGGAAACTCAGTTTCCCAATCTGTAAAATAGGACTGACTCACAGAGAGGCCCTGGAGACGGGGGGCATCCTGCCAGCAAGAGGAGTGAGACTCAGGCTGGAGGTGCAGGGCCATCCCCTTTCACACCCTCTGCATTTAGTTGTCTGCAGCACTTTGCCCTTTCCCAGGATGCCCAGACTTCCTCATCTTTAAATCTCTAATCTTTGTGGACCAGTGCTCTGATGTTATAGGTAAGGATGCCACCCTGGGAATTCCCACACCCTCCAGGAAGCCCCCTAACTAGCCAATTACTGGTCTGCAATGAAGAACCTCAGCATTCAGCAACTCCCCCTCCCATACAGAGTCATCCCTCTTAGAGATCTAAACCCAAATCCCTGCTCTGCCACTCCTCCTGTGTGGCCTTCTGCAAGTTCTTCAACTCTCTGAGCCACAGAATCATGACTTACTCCTCAGCACAAAGTAAGCATCCAATACACGTTAGCTTATTATTAGTATTACTATTTTTATATTCCCACTTATTAACTGTGTGACTGTTATCAAATAACTGTTGTAAGCCCCATTTTCCACACCTATATATACCATATTTGAGATGATTGCAATGATTCCCCCCTCGGTGAAAAATGAGGCACTTGTAACATAGCTCCTTGAAAGAAAGAGCAAAGTAACCAGGGCAGTCCACAAGATAGCTATTTACATTTACTCCTTATGAGCCAAAGAAGTAAAAAGAACGGTAGTCTGGCCGGAGTAGCTCAGTAGTTGAGCATCAAGCTACGGACCAGGAGACTCTATCCCCAGTGTGGGGCATGCAGGAGACAGCTGATCAATGATTCTCTCTCATCATTGATGTTTCTATCTCTCTCTCCCTCTCTCTGCCTCCATCTGAAATCAATAAAGACATATCTATATTTTTAAAAGAATGGTTAAATTGCTAGCAAACTATTTAAATTATTAATAACCATGTTAAATATGGTTGAAACTTAAGAATCTGAAGTTCTCCGATGGCTATCCTCAAATAGCATGGGTTATTGAGAAATTGTTGCATATAATACATTTTTAAATGCATGTGTGTTAAGTCTCTTCTCTCCAAATTTCTTTTATTAAGTCATTTAAAAATACAGTTGAAGAGAATTACCTTATTAAGTGGTTCAACAAACAAATCTCACCATTCAAATCAGCGAAAATGTGGAGAATTCCGCACGGGAAGAATAACAAGAAGTTTTGATATAAAAAATAAAGTAAATTTAAATATTCCAGCACTCATAATTAACTCTACCTAAAAAAAATACCACAATCAATGTCTTACTTTACCCACCCCTTCCTCACACACAATTACAATAAAATCCCCGCAGTGATCATTTCCCTGAGTAAATATTTCTGTAATCACAGCTCTAATATATCTCTAAGTCTACATTTACAGATATAGAATTTATTCTGATAATATCTCTGTCTGGCAATATTATATGCTGTTTTTAAGCTGCCGCATACTTGTCTCTAAACAATTCCATATTCACAGTTATGGGAGTAAAAATTGTTTTAATATCTGTATCTGGTAAACATTCCTATGTAATTTTCCAGCCTTAAATCTATCTTACAAATGAGACAGGGCCCAGGAAAGCTTTCCTGAATCCTGAAGGGGGCCTCTCCCTGAGAGAAGTCATTGAGGCATGGTGACAAGGTGTGACTATGCTTGTTGTTTGACTTAAATAAAATCATTTCTGACACAGTTTAAATCCTTAGGAACCTGTCTATGGCCAATTCAAACAAATAAACACTTGAATAAGAAAAGTAGAATGAAGTCCTGCTGTCATACATTTCATTTAATAGCTGCCTTCCTGATGTATTCCAGAGGAGTGTTTGAAAGGACAGTATGTATTTTTCTGTGATGTCAAAATGTCAATTCAAAATCCATCTGTTTTAGCAGAAAAAATAATAGTTTGTCATAAATGCGAGCTAACAGCCAGTATTCTACCTGGAACCTAGAGGAGATTGAGAAAATCCTCTATTATCCTAGCATAGTATTACTTATTATTTATAAGGCCTTATGGGGAAAAAATAGTTGTCTGACAGTCATATAGTTTTCTTGGAGAAATAGTTCCTTTCGTCAACAGTATTTAAAACATATCTGTGCAGCCAGAACAATAGTTATTTATTGATACTGAATTATTTCTCTAAAGCTTGTCATTTTTATAGAAGAGACACTAAATATTGATAAGGTTTGTTAGGTTCCACAGCTTCCACACCAAGAAGCACAGAGAAAACCAGGAATAAAACAAAACTTTTCTCCCACTGTGCTGTAAATGCATTTCATTCAAACCTGGTGTGAATGCCCCTCAAATCTACAGCCCATAGATTTTTAGGACGGGAAGCATATCAAAGCTAAGATTGCCAAATTAGTACCAATTTAGTGCAATTTAAAATTGTGTAATTTCGTACAAGAGAAAACAAGCTGAGACTCTCTTATTTATCTAGTGACATTTATAGCTATCTCACTGGTCTTTATTGCTTCAGTCTTATTGTAGGTACAGCAAACATCTTTTCAAAATATCATGTGGTTTTCTGGCTACCATGGGGGCAGAAAACACCTATGGAGACCAATTGTTGGTATGTTGGATGTTCATCTTTTAAAACACCCACAAAGTTTAATGAGCTAGCCAAAGAGACCGGTTTGCTTTTAATAAATAAAAATTATGATCTCTAGCCATAACATTCTATTTGAGATGTCATAAAAGTATGACTGATGATTCTTTTAAAAGAAGGTTTTACAAATAAACAAACCAAAAAAGGCTGGGACAGTAGGAGATGGGGTAATGATTTCTTAAACTAGACAATATTCTTGAATTTATTTTGAGTTTCTTTGTTAATTGGAGAAAATTGTTCTCCTGTCCTCTTTCAAAGGTATAAAAAAAACCACTTTTTGACTATAGCCAAGCACCTGAAAAAAGTCTCATCAGACCCTATATCTTCATGAGTAAAATGAGAGTATGGAATCACATCATTCATTCATTCACTTGCTCACTCCCCAAGTATTACTGAGTACCACATGTCAGGCCCCTGCTATTCTGGGGCTACATCAGCATACACAACAGACATGGTCTTGACCACTGAAGCCTGCAGCCTGTGAGGGAACAACAACAACAAAAAAATCTATTTCAATGGTAAGTACAGTACTTAAAGAAGCAGTACAGGGTGATAGGGATCCAGTTAACAGGAAACTTGATCCACGGTTGGAGGGAAGAGTCTTCTAAGCAGAGAGAATAAGATCTGAAAAGGCCTTGGGGTGGGCAAGTGCAGGTGAAGCTTGAGAAATGGAAAAGAACGTGTGGTTGGAACAAAACAAGTTACAGGGCAGATGGAGTAAGATGGGGCTGCAGAACTGGTGAGGAACCCAACCCGGTGGGTCTCAGGCCACATGGAAGATTTGGGGCTTGATGGCAAGAACAAGAAGTGTTCAAAGATTGTAAGAACAGGATGATATGATTTAATTATACCTGTGGTTGATTCCTACTCTAAAATTCTATAGTATTGTACTTTTTCTATTGAAAATTGAAGTAAGTAGGCCTGGCATTCTTATCATCTTACTGTAGAGATTATGAATTGAGATAGGCACAGAACTCAAGCTGATAAACTGTAACTTTATTATTACATTGTTCAACTTAATTTAGCTTATTAACCTCAATTCCTCAGTGCCCAGTAATGACAGGGTAGCTCAATATTCACAATTTAAGTTAAGCAGAACCTTGATCTCTAGTTAGTACAACTCAGTCAATTGCAGTCATGCTTCATGATCCCTCCAGCACTCCCGCCCCCATTGGACTTCCCTTTCCTCTCTACTGGAGATCATCGATGTTCTGAAAGGTCTTGGATTGTTAGGCATCTGGCCCAGGACTCTTTATTCTCCACATTGTATATAGTTATCTCCTCCAGCCTCCTTCCTAAGATGTTGATTTTTCCTTCTGATGGCTTGCTTTGGAACTTACCTTTCCCCAGTCCAAGCATGTATCTACTCTTCATCCTAACCATTTATTTGTTATAAGATTTCTTTCCCCAGATTAAGAAAACAGGATTTGGAGAGAGTCTACCAGGCTAAAGTGTCAGCGGTATTCCTCTCTGCCTTTACTGCTCTGTTCCTCCAACAATATACTAGACACAGGTCTGCCCAAAAAGGTTCTTGCTTTTTTTAAAATATATTTTTATTGATTTCAGAGAGGAAGGGAGAGGGAGAGAGAGATAGAAACATCAATGATGAGAGAGAATCATTGCGTGGCTGCTTCCTGCATGCCCCAAATCGGGGATGGAGCCTGCAACTCGGCATATACCCTGACCTGGAATCCAACCGTGACCTTCTGGTTCATAGGTCAACGCTCAACAACTACGCCATGCTGGCTGGGGTGCCCAAAAAGGTTTGTAGTGTCACACCAACCTATACTCAGTGAGGCAGAGGACATGTCTCTTTTACTCCCAGGTTTTCCTAAATATACCTGTGTTTTTATACACTCCCCAGCCCCACTCCTTTCCCTCACCACCGCGGCCATGATTCCAGGCAGCCTATGAGTTCTAATCACATTCCCTCTGATCTTCTTCCAACCACTGATCAAAATTGATCCCATTTGAGTAGGCACAATGCTTTCATGTCATTCATACAGTCTTCCCTGGTCTGTGGTTTATTGTGTAAAATCCTGAGCCCTACGTCCTCCAGGTTTTGCTCTTGACATCTAGAGCCCATCGTATGAAATTCAAACAAAACAAAACAAAACAAAACTGTTCTCTCTGAATATATTCTACCCGTTCCAAAATAAAAGAGCTTTGATTTTCAAACTATTGACTTTGCAATAGATTTATAAAAGTCTACCTGAGAGCTCAAAAGCCAAGAATTTGACTCTTTGTTCTCTTTAGATTATTTTGTGTGCTTCTTTCAGTAGGCAATATACCTCAGCCTCTCAAGCCAGTTCTATTGGGAGAAAGACTCCAGGATATAAAGAGGGGAAAAAACCTGTAAACTGGTCAACTGCATCTGGTATTCAAAATTTTAACCCAATACATAATAAATGAGGCACTAACATAAAATAATAGGCTGGAAGATCCAAGGTTGAAAACAGACTTCTATGTTAACTTGAAAAGGAATAGAAATAAAACATTTCAGATTTTGTTTCCAGAATGAGACTTCCCTTCTGATAAGCACATCTTTACAAATTTAAAACACAAACAAAGCCCAGCCAGTGTCGCTCAGTGGTTGAGCAACAACCCCATGCACCAAGAGGACGGTGGTTCAATTCCCTTTCAGGGCACACGCCCGGGTTGCAGCTTTGATACCCAGTAGGGGGCATGAAGGAGACAGCTGATCAATGTGTCTATCTCTTTCTCCCTCTCCATTACTCTCCCTCTAAAATTAATAACAACATTTTTTAAAGAATTTTAAAAAGACACACACACCAAAACACACACACACACACACACACACACACACGTGGCTCCACTATTGGCATAGCTCAGGAAAATTGAAAGAAGTCTTACATAGAATAAAGCCTATTCTGGAACATAGAATTTGCTCTCACAGGTTCAGAGAAGTTTATTAGAATACCTTTCCTCATAGTTGTCAAACTCAAAGAAATCAGATTCCAATAATGAGCAAACTATATTTTCTCCCAGACTTACGGCATTTCCATTTAAAATAAAGGATCAGGCTTTGCTACTCAAAATGTTGTGCATGAACTACAAGCAAAGGCATCAACATGAGTTTGTTGGAAATACAAATTTTCAGGTCCCTCTCCAAACCTAATGAATCAGAATCTGCACTTTTAACAGAATGGATTATTGAGAAGCCCCTGATATAAGGTATTTCTCTTTTAGTTTCTAAAAAAAATGTAAATATCATTAAAGACAGATGTAACCAATGTCCTTTAAGAGGCCCTTTCTGGCCCTAGCTGGTTTTGCTCAGTGATTAGAGCGTCAGCCTGTGGACTGAAGGGCCCCGGGGTCTGGTCAAGGGCACATACCTGGGTTGCGGGCTGATCTCCAGTAGGGGGCATGCAGGAGGCAGCTGATCAATGATTCTCTCTCATCATTGATGTTTCTATCCCTCCCTTCCTTTCTGAAATCAATAAAAATATTTTTTTAAAAAGAGGTCCTTTCTGAAAATAAATTTTAATGTAATTTGCATCGCATTCAATGCTTAAATGTGAAAAGTTACCTTACAAGGTACACAGTTGCTAATGAGCCAAGCACAATATATGAGTAAACCCAAACTTTCCATTCTTAATGTATTCTTTCCAGGCTAATGTGGTATCAAGTCCACTGGCAAGATAGAGTTTACTCTCACTTGGTACAACTGGATTACTCAATTGTCCTCACTCTATGTGCTATAAATTATCCTTTTGTGGCCTGAAATAAAATTTTAATCTTTAAATGTTTTTCTGAGGAAACTTCCCACGGTTTGGCATGTGTGTGTGTGTGGCAGGGGGTGGGGGTGGGGGGAAGTTGCAGAGATTGTGGTTCTAAAGCTGTCACAAACTGAATAGTATAAAGTATCAAAGAAAAAACAACGAAAAACAGTGTTATTTTCAAGTCTTAAAATTTTCTTTGGAATAACTCATACATTAACTAAAAGCATGTTGATGAATATGACATATTTTTCCCATAATCATATTTTCAGTTGCTCTATCAAAATCTGAAGCCATGAATGGCATGTTTTTCAGTAATCACAATACAATCTTTCTGTGACCATTTTCCATTGTGAACACTCCCTGTCCACCAATCTCCAGACACCACCATGACCATGTCTCCACCTTGGAGCTAAGCAATCATTCAGCAATTTCTAGTTCCAGGTATGGTCTTGACCTAACAGAGACTTACAAATGTTTGTTGATGATGATGTTTTATAAAGCTGCCACTATTTGCTATGAATTCCCCAAATTGCTTTTTGAAATTGTGAATGTTCTCTAAATGACTGCAGGCTTCATTTGGATTCTTTAACCCTGCCATGTATGTCTATCTTGAATAAGTTCTTCCAAACTGCCCTGGAATAACACATTTTGAAGCCTTAATATGGCACTCCTCTTTCAGCCTTCTAATTCAGTCTATTAAAATGACAGAATACTGATGAATTATGAAGACTGTACCTCAAAATTCATTCTAAATTTTTTCTCAGGCAGAGTGGATAGCTTGTTCCAGGCCATCTGTAATCTCTTTGCTCTTGAAGACCATGGCACATAATTGTGAGGCAGCTGGTTGGGTTGGAAATACAGTAGATGGTAGTTTTCCCACCATCACCACCCCGTTCATGAAGTTTACTGATCTAGGAAGAATTACAATAACTTATATGGCTATTCATAGTCCAGTGTGTTTCAAATAATGTGCTAGTACTTTTCACTTGTTATTTAATTTTAAAAACCTATGAGGTAAGTGCCATTATCATCATTAATCACATTTTACAGATGAAGAGGTTAGGGGCTAAAGCCAAATAGCTAGTAAGTATTATAATCAGGATTCAAATCCAAACTGTCCTGCTCCAAAGTCTTTCTCTCCTCTAAGTCTGTCACTGCTATACACTTGCCTAATATAGCACCCTGGCCTAAGCTATTCCATCCATTTAAATAATACTGTTCACATCAGTATAATTCACCTTTACGTT
Organism: Myotis lucifugus; assembly: GCF_000147115.1. Taxonomy (NCBI): domain Eukaryota; kingdom Metazoa; phylum Chordata; class Mammalia; order Chiroptera; family Vespertilionidae; genus Myotis; species Myotis lucifugus. The sequence goes on from NW_005871048.1 coordinate 19,702,066, forward strand.
TTAAAATAGAAACCTACAAACACAAATGTACACAAATACAGGCTTAAAATGGAGCCCTTTTTGAGTCAAAACTGCCACATAGAAATTGACACACACAAAATTATAAAATTGTAATAAAATAAGAATTACTATGCCATTCTTATTGGATAATATCTAATGTCACAGATATCAATGCAAGTAGCCAAATATATGTGAAAGTGAGAATTTATATTCCCTAAATAGGGCATACATGTCCATTCCAATTTTCACCTATACATATGAACCTCTAATGTCAAGACACACAAACAAAGGACTATTTTTACTTAAGAAAATCCTTGGGGCCCACTGAATTCAGAAGTCCAATTCAGGAATTTGTGCATTCCATGTGCATGGATATTATTACAGGACAAAAAGCTTATCCTATATAATAAAAGGCTAATATGCAAATTGTCCCCTTGGGAGTTCAACCTGGAGACTGGGAGTTCAATCACTCGCTATGATGTGCATTGACCACCAGGGGGCGTCGCGGAACATGGCAAGCGACCAGCAGCGATGGTGGGGCGCTGAGGGATGGAGGGAAGAAGGAGGCGGGGAGGCAGGGAGGTGGGGAGGTAGGGAGGTGGGGAGGTGGGGGGCAGGGAAGCGGGGAATCTGATTGGCCCTGATCTCCGGCCAGGTCTAGGGACCCTACCCGTGAACAAATTTTGTGCAACGGGTCTCTAGTTAACTATATAATCAAGAATGCCCTTTTGGAATTGTCTTTCTTAGTCTACTTCCAAGGGAAATAATTTGTAGGTTTCTTCAGGGCAATGGTTATCAATCAAGTGCCCAGGCTCCTATTCACATGTACCAGACCAAAGTTAATGTAATAATGATAACTGCTCTCTCAGTATTCTAATTTTTTTAACTGCTGTACATCTTCTCATCTATTTCCATTTCCCTTAGGTAGAGAGCAGACAAAAAAATAATAATCAGACCCATTTTCAATACTATATATCATCAGAAGCAATTTTGATAATCATATTATTAGTGTGTATAACCCCATCCTTCAGAACTCTACTAAAAGAGTCACTCAAATGTCCTACTCTTGTTCATATGATCTATTTATATCTACAAATGTCAAAAATTCTAAATGAAGAGTGTGAGGCTTGATGGATAAAAAGAGATGTTCTCCTTTGTAGCAAGTAAAAAATAGTTAATAAAATCCTAGCACCTGTTTAAAATTGATCTTTAAGATTCTTTAAAATTATTCTTTAGTTAATTCAGGTGACACACATTTATAACTCAGTTCAGGAATAGATTTTTTAATGCATGATTATTTGGAAGATGATATTAGATTTATTACCTTTGTTAATGAGCACTTTGATAAAAGTGGTATTCTCAAGATAAGTATTCTCCTGAGGTGAACTCTGATTACCATATATTAATTTTCATTTCAATTCAGAATCATATAAAGAGTGAACCTGGTAGCTTTTACGTATAGAAAATGGGTCCTCTCCAAAGTACACTCTGCCATAATTCTCAAGTATTCCCTGTCAGTTTTGCAATGTCACATATCAGTAGAACCAGAATTTGTGATCATGGAGGCAATTCCAGAGGTGTAAAGAAGCAGTGGATGAACTTTAAAGACACAGGATATTCACTTCAGGTCGGTTTCAGTGCAACTGGGAAGGGAGAGTGCTGACTTCAAGAATGGTCATTGAGTTGGTTTAGATGCTGTTAAAGATAGTCTCTTATTTATCTGCTTCTTTTCCACAGCAGCATTTAACACATAGTTAAATGCAACAGAAAATGAAATTCTTAAGTAACTCCAAGATGCACCCTCATTTCCATCCAATATTTGAGACAATGGAACAACTTCTCAGTATAAACAGTGCCTCCAGGGCCACAGAACTCATTTTCTCTGCAGAATATGTCCTTGTTCTGAGCAATCTTGGGCAGATGGACATATCAAGAAGGAAAAATAATAATTTTTAAAAAATGATTTGATCTTCTAACTAACTGGATTTGAGGGCAAAAAAATTTAAATGCCTTCATGAAATCGAAGAACTAGAGGTGCCTTGAACTATCCTATATTGTGATAATTTATGCCAGGTTATGTGTTATGGTGGACCTAAAAAATACCAACATTTGCTACAACAGAGAAATAGCACATGTATATGATTAATGGTTATCAACCAAGTGCTCAGGTTCCTATTCAAATGTTCCAGACCAAATTTACACTTAACAATATTTTTATCCTGTGTACCTTTTTAAAGGATCTCTTCAATACCTACTTTTTTAGTGGGAAATGATCAAATTTAGCAATAAGCTGTTAACACTTGGAGTGCGGGTGAATTTCCCGCCAAAATATAAGATGGCTCTGTCTTTTGGTTTTGTTCCATCCACCAAAAGGGTGGATTACAAACAAATATTTGGTAATACGCAGTTACAATTGGCCCGAGTTTACACGTTTCCCGCACTCCACCGCAAATCTATATGAACCGAGTTAAAGATGGCTCCCGCGGAGTACGCGCAATTCACGCGAGCCGACTTAACTCATTTCCCGCACTCCAAGTGTTAACTTTTTATTGTAATACTAGAGACCCAGTGCACGAAATTCATGCACTTGGGGGGTGGGTCCCTCAGCCCTGCCTGTGCCCTCTCACAGTCCAGGAGCCCTCAGGGGATGTCCAACTGCTGTGGAGGCGGGAGAGGCTCTGGCCACTGCAGCTGTGCTCGCCAGCAATGAACCCAGCTTCTGGCAGCAGCGCTACCTCTGTGGGAGTGCACTGACCACCAGGGGGCAGCTCCTGCATTGTGTGTTGCCCCCTGGTGGTCAGTGCACGTCATAGCAACCATCCCCCCCCCCCCCCCGTTTGGTCAATTTGCATATTAGCCTTTTATTACATAGGGTAACGTAGATACAGAAAAATCCACAAAAGTGTAGAGCACAGAGAATTATCACAAGGAATCATACCAAAATAAATAAGACTCAGCAAAAAAATAGAGTATCTTACATGTGCCTCACTAAGACATTATGATTCCTCCTTAGAGTGATTCTTGGATCAATTATTCTGCCAGAAACCAACTGCCAGGCAGTGAGAACACTCAAGTAGCCCAATGGAGAAGCCCATATGGAGAAGAATTAAGGCCTGTTAGCAAAGCCAGTGAGAAGGAAGGGTCCCTTAACAAATCCATGGGCATGAGCCACTTTGAAGTGTATTCATCAGTCCAGTCAAATCTTGGGATGATTGAAGCTCTGGCATTTAGAATCAAACTTCATGAGAAACCCTGAGCCAGAGCCACCCAATAAGCTGCTCCAGAATTCTTTTCTTTTTTTTCACTTTTGACTTTTGAATATTTCATACAGCAATTATGATGCATTCAAGAGAATTCTTGACTCACATATACTGGGAGATAATAAATATATATTGTTGTTTAAGGTTTATAAATAATGTGCTTTGCAGCATTATAAATACAAAAAGTAACCACTTTCCTGACTGTTAATACCAGTGGTTAATGTAGCATCTTTTAAAATCTTCTATTGATAGAATCATTATTATGTATTCTTGTGTTTAATTTATTTCACTCAATATTATGTGTGTTAGATTTATCTATATTATTCTTTTATTTTCATTCTTGTAGAATGTTCTAATTCATGAATATACCACAATTTATTTATCCTTTCTGCTAATAACATTTAGTCTTTTCAGGTTTTTTACTACTAGAAATAACATTTCTATGAATATTCTTGTACATGTGTTTCATGCATAAGCAAACATATTTTTATCAAATGTATACCTAATACTAGAATGCTAGGTCATATGGTTTACAAATAGTAAAATTTAATTATTTTTTAAAATATATATTTTATTTATATTAGAGAGGAAGGGAGAGGAAGAGAGATAGAAACATCAATGATGAGAGCGAATCACTGATCTGCTGCCTCCTGAACACGTCCCACTAAGGGTTGAGCCACCAACCCAGGCATGTGCCCGACCTGGAATCAAACAGTGATTTCCTGGTTCATAGGTCAATGCTCAACCACTGAGCCATGTCAGCCAGGCCAAATTTAGTTCCTAATAACAAATATATTTTCAAGGAGTTTGAAAACATTTTACATTTCCATTAGCAGTATAGGAGAATTTCTATTGCTGCATATCCTTGACAGCAATTGGTATCATGAGAGATAAATACAGGGTGTCCCCCAAAAATGTATACACACTTTAACAGCTGATAGCTCCATTTTGAAGATGAAATGTATTTTAATAAACACTGCCTTTATAATTATTCAAAGTATGTGTATACATTTTGGAGACAAAAATATTTCATAACTTTTTCTAACTTAAAATTGATCCCATAAATATATATGGAGACTGTAAAAAGGTATATGCATTTCATATAACTGACAAAGGGATTAAATCATGAGTATATAACAAAATTTCTAAAAATCAACTTAAGAATGTAAATGAAAACAACTTAATATTTTAAATAGGCAAAAAACTTGAAAAATCATTTTTGAAAGAATACCAAATGGCCAAAGAGAATATGAAAAGCTGCTCAAATCAATAGTAATCAGGAGGTAAATGCAAATTAAAATCACAGTGATATATTTACTACTACACACCCACCAGATAGGCTAAAATGTAAAAAAACATTAAGACCAAGTTTTGGCAAGAATGTGGAACAAATGGAATTCTTATACATTCCCAGTAAGTGTAAGAGGATATAAGAACTTTTTAAAAAGTACTTATCAATTTATTGAAAGTTAAACACATCCTTACCTCAGGTATTCTATTTGTAGATATTTACAGTACAGAAATAAAAGCATATGTCCACAAGAAAAAAAATATTATCTATAATTGCTCATTGCAAAACCTAGAAAAAATAATCCAAATATCTATCACAAGAAAATAAATGAATTGGGATAAACTGTGGTTGATTCATGCAGTACAATATTATTCAACTATAAATATGGCCAATTTACTAATATGCACAACATAGATGAAACTCAACACATTATATTGAATGAAACAAGCCAGACACAAAATGAGTATGATTTCATTTATGTGATACTAAAAAATAGACAAAATTTATCAATGGTAATTGTTTTAATTTGCAAGAACTGCCAAATATCATAGACTTAGTGGATTAAATAATAAAAGTTTATTTTCTCACATTTCTGGAGGTTAGAAATCCAAGGTCAAGAAGTTGACAGGTTTGTTTTCTTCTGAGGCCTATCTCCTTGTTTTATAGATGACCACCTTCTCACTGTGTCCTCACATGGTGGTCCCTTTATCTGTGCTGTCTGTATCCTAATGTCCTCTTATTTTAAGAACTCTAGTCAGCCCTGACTGGATAGCTCAGTTGGTTAGAGTGCTGTCCCCTTAAACCAAGGTTGCAGGTTCAATCCTTGGTCAGGGCACATACAAGAATCAACCAATGAATGCATAAGTTAGTGGAACAACAAATCAATGTTTCTCTCTCTCTCTTTCTCTCTCTCCTCTCTCTCTCTCTCTCTCTCTCTCTCTCTCTCTCTCTCTCTCTCTCTTCCCTCTCAAATCAATAAAAACAAACAAACAACCCACTAGTTATATATTGAATCACCTGTTTTTCCTTAAATACTTCTTTAAAGACCAAACCTTCAAATATAGTCACATTGTGAGGTACTGGAGGTTAGATGTTTGATTATATGAATTTTAGGGAAAACAGTTTGGCCCATAACAGTAATACAGTAATAGAAATCAAAATAGCAATTACCTCATTTTGAGAGGGAATGGAGAAAGGTATGAGGGAACCCTCCATGGTGCTGGAAATGTTCTATATCATGGTCTGGTTGGTGGTTATATACGTAAGTGTGTACATATATAAAAATTAAGTGAGGTGTACATTAAATTTAACACTATCAGAAATTATTCATACAATAAATATTGAGACTATTTTATGTGCTACATATTGAAATATAAATATAAAAGACAGTACAAGGTCTTACATATTTTAACTTGAAGAATTTGGAATAACTTCAGAAAGACTTCATATTTCCATTTCTTCATCTAAATCCACTCTTCTAACCTGTTGAAAGAAGGAAAAATAATAAAAATTCATCAAACAAAAAACATTAATTTGTTTAGTTTAATAGATTTGTAATCATTCAAAAGATTAAGAGTTCCCAAGTAAAAAATGACATAAAACTTTTTTCCTAAATCATGTATTTATTTGTTTATATAATGGGATCATTTAATGCCACCAGGCTTAAAAGAGATAATGTCATGTTTTAACCATGCTTTGGAATCTAGGTAATTAATGGTGTCTGTGCAAATTCTTATTCTAATGGTAGATAAAAGAATCCTCAAATCTGGAGTTTGCCTGCAGTTAATTACCCTTTATCAAGTTTCAACAAATGGGGCCCAATAAGATACTGGTAAATTCTAATATAACAAAGAAATGATGTATAAATAAGCCTCTTAAAATGCTTCCCCACACATATATTCCTATTTCAAAAGCACATGACAAGTACCACAGACTCTCAGTCATGCTCAACATCACAGCAAATAAAAAAGGCAAAATAGCTAAAATACAAAATGCATTCGCCAACTACTTACTATGAAAACATAGATATCCAGAAAGAAATAATGTATTAACAGGACTGTGAACTCTAGAACTTCAAGACCCTCAAATTAAGGCAGACTCTATTTTTGCTCCATAAATACTACTTTTCAAAAGAAGAAAATGGATCCATTGTTAACAGAAGAACGGATGACTAATTATTACAAATATCTCAAACAAAACATTTATTTTCTTCTACTTATTAATGGTTCTTATGCACCAATAAAGCAAAATAGTTAAAGGCAACCTTCACACAAGGAAAGGAGAAGTGGGGATGAGAGGGAAGGGGACAGGATGGGCTGAGAGGGGAGGGAGGGGAGGGGAGGAGAGGAAATGCTCTCCCTGAAAGGTTCTTCCAGCAGGTCCTGTCCTAGCTCCCGTGTCTCAGCTCAGACTTCACCTTCTCAAAGAAAACCCTGTTCCCCACCACTGCCATCTAAAATTGCCTCCTCTCCCATCATTTTTCTCTGTCTCCTTTCCCTGGTTTATTTTTAAGAATAAATATTTAACTTTTCCTCAAAGTGCTACCTGAGATTTTATATTTATATCCATAAATCCTATATCTCATGTCATATTTATCACATTTGTGTGCAGCCACCATTAGTGCAGAAACATTGGTTTGTTCACTTCTGTATCCACAGTCCCTAGAATATGGGATGGAACATAATGAGTGCTCGATCAGTATACATATGTTGGATGAAGTCTGTAATGGTTGCTTTTAACTAATTCACATAATGGGCTGAAATTTAAAATAGCAGTGCCTGAAAATTGTTTTCTAATATTTATTTTTCTTACATGAGTAATTTTAACTACAAAGATTGTTATCTAGTCTGCGTGCTGCTATTTATTCTTCCTTCTCCTTCCCCTTCTCCTCCCCTCTCCTTCCCTTTCCTTTCCACCTTACTGTGACCAGGTACCACACTGTTAGAAAGACAACACTCTTGCTACTGAAATTTGCTTCCTCAAGACTCTCTGAAAGAATGATCAAGGAGTCTTAGTGCTTCTGAGAGCCCCGCAGCCCATGTAAGGGAAGACTTATCATCATTGTGTTGTAAAATCTCAATGGATAAGACCACAGTTAGTTGTGTGTGCCATGTACACAGCTTTTATGTCTGAGAGATCAATAACAATGTTAGTTAAAACATTTTAATACATTTTCAACTAAAACACAACGAACATTTCCCAGTTCCTGAGTTAACAGGAAATATTCCGAACAAAATGAAACCATTGCATTGAACAGGGCATGAATTCTGCTTTGCAGGGATGGAGGAGGAATTGCAGGGTCCCTTCCCCCTGACTCGGTGCTGTTCACCTGGACTTGGCCTGAGTGCTTGGCAGATGCAGGGAGAATAAGTGAGGATCATGTTTATCCTTCCTGCCGACACCTGGAAAAAACCCCAGGCAAAAGTCAGCAACCGTTAATTCGCATAAGTATAGTTCCTTTGACAATCCAACTGGACATCTTTCTTTTTTAAAGATACAAAGTCCCTTTCTAATCCATCATGTTTTTACCACATCTAAGCTTTGCCACATAACTTACACGTGGGGAAGCTGTTCAAATAACATTGTATTTACTGCATTTCTAATAAAGATGTAGTTATAAAAGAATACTTTTCAAAAGCCCAATTTGGGGTATCTTCACACAAACCAGAAAACACCTGCCAGCTATCTCTATAGACAACGTGCTTCCTAATACTGTATATTTTTAACATTCATATGTGTTATTCATTATGAATTCCTAATTGATATTCAGATGAACTGCAAGGTTCTGGATCTTCCCATCCTTAAGAAGCATGTAATCTGGTTGATACATGATTAGCATCAAATTGAAATATATTGTTTATTTGTTTGTTTATCTGTTTGTTTTTTGCCTTGTTAGTTTTTCCAAGCAAAATTCATTTGTATTTGTGACTGGCAACTTATAGCTTCTGCCTCCTAAAAATGATTTTGGCCACCAAGGCTGTCAGAATAAAATTCTGAAGTGCTTTGCACAAAGTTCTTGCACCTCGGCAGCCTGCTGTGTGAAAGAGCAGAGTAATCAAAGCAGAGAGAGAGAGAGAGAGAGAGAGAGAGAGAGAGAGAGAATGAGAGAGAGGGGTGGGGGGATAAAATATACTAGTATAAAATATAGATGAAATAATTGCCACAGTAGCCACTTAATTGCATATGAGTTGTTACATTTTGCTAGAACTGTTCAAAAAAACTATTTCATGACATAATCCCTTTGTCTTAAAATCTTATATTCCAGTTGTTTTAAACAAATATATTATGTTTTTAAACTTTTACTTTTTTTGGTGGGTGTGCACACTGCTTTCTATGGTATGGATATTGCTAAGAAACTTGATCATCTGCTTCCTTGCATTGGTTGAATGTACAGCAAAAGGCTGCATGCTCTCAGCACAGCAGTGAAGTCTCTGATGGCATAATTAAACATGCCTAGAGCAGGATTCCTGGAGAACCTACAGATTGGTAAACCCAGGCCCAAAGAAAAGTTTCCTACAGCACCATCACTAAATCCCAAATTACAACTGGGAGAATTATCCATAGCTCTCTAGGACTGCTTCATTCACTGCTCTGGTGTAAACATTCACTCCCAGTATATTTATATTTATAAGTACGTTATATTTATGTTTATAAATATGTATATGTTCATAAATATGTGTGGGTTTAAAATATGTATATATTCATAAATATGTATGTATTTATATGTATTTATTTTTATATATGTGATTTATTACTAATTACTGATTTTTAAAATGTCATCTTTTTTACAGAAGAAAATGTGACTTTTGGTGGTAGGCACACATTGCAATATACAGATGATGTATCATAGAATTGTACACTTGAAACATATAATTTTATTAACCAATGTCACCTGGAAATGTCCCTAAATAGATACACAGGCAAGTGAGTAAAGCAACCTGTTTTTCTCACTTTCTGTTCATTGTTGTTTTGTCCTAGCTGGGTGTATTTCTGTTACAAAGTAGTTTTTTTTTAAAGGAGTCAATACCCAGTAGTCTATCACACCACATCAAAAGTCTTTTTTTTTTTTTTTCATAGAGAGGTAAAAGAACAGGACCGTTTTATAACCATGGTTTGACACTGATTCTGTTGAATTTATACAATTGTGGAACACTTCTGTTAGGAGTCTTCCGTTACCTAAAGGGATCCTCATTAACCTGAGCGATCAGACAGATAAACACAGTAGTGGACAATGTAATTTAGCCCTTTGCCATGTTCTTCTTGTCATTGCTGAAGGCACTGCATCCCGACATGGAATAAAAGAGACAAAATGGAATCTAAATTTCAAGTGGAGAAAAACAAGGAAAAGTGCTAATAGGGCTTCATTTATGAAGTTTACATGAACAAAACTAAACACCCTGCATTAATTTAAAAGGACTTTCGTGTTAGGAAGGATGATATTTAATTTTAGGCTACACTTTGAAGTGACGAAAGACATTTTCTTCAGAGGGAGTTGTTATGAAAAAAATGTACTTGAAAGACATCAATGTTACTAAAGCACTATGTAGAATTTAGCAAATTAGCAAGACTTATCTTTGTCCATACCTTAAAAAATGTTGACATTATATTTTATGCTATATTTAAAATATCATATAATGCCTATTTTTAAAATACAATGATATATCTTGTTCTCTATAGCCCATTAAGGATGTTATTTTTTAGAGGATTTGATGAACATAGCTATAGATTTAGATTAGATTTAGATTTAGATTTAGATTAGATTTAGATTTAGATTTAGATTTAGATTTAGATTTAGATTTAAATGATCTAGAGGCATGTGAATAAGAGGACTGGGTACGTTTAGTCTGTTTCCAGATCCCACCTTGGTACAGGAAAGGCCCGGATTAAGTGATATATTTCCCTTTAGAGCAGCGGTTCTCAACCTGTGGGTCGTGACCCCTTTAGGGGTCGAACGACCCTTTCACAGGGGTTGCCTAAATACATCCTGCATATCAGATATTTACATTACGATTCATAACAGTAGCAAAATTACAGTTATGAAGTAGCAACGAAAATAATTTTATGGTTAGGGGTCACCACAATATGAGGAACTGTATTAAAGGGTCGCAGCATTAGGAAGGTTGAGAACCACTGCTTTAGAGGTTTCCTCTAGATCAGGTAAAATTAGAATAATTATGCAATTTATAGGTGACTTTAATGCTTTTTTTAAAAAGATAAATACTCTTAAGAAAATGTGTATTACACACACAAATGTGGCAAACAAGTGAATCCCTATTAAGAGCTACATTCTACACAACCCAATTTTATCCAAAATAAAGTATTTGAGACTGCTCATAATATTAACATTCACAGGCCTACTTCAAGAAATAAGAAAAAACTTAAATAAACAATCTAATTTTATACTTAAAGGAGTTAGGAAAAGAACAACAAACAAAGCTCAAAGTGAGAAGGAAGTAATAAAAATCAGCACAGAAATAAGTGAAATGGAGTCTAAAAAAAAATACAAAACATCAATGAAACCAAGAGCTGGTTCTTTGAAAAGATAAACAAGATTGATCAACCTTTAATCAGACTCATTAAGAAAAAAGGAGAGATGACTCAAATAAAATCAGAAAAGAAAGAAGATAAGTAACAACTGACACTAAGAAAAATACAAAGGATTGTAAGAAAATATTATGAACAACTATATGCCAACAAACTGGACAATCTGGACAAAATGAATAAATTCCTAGAAACATAGAATCTTCCAAAAATGACCCAGGAAGAAGAAAAAAATCTGAACAGACCAATTACAACTAATGATATTGAAGCAGCAATAAAAAAACACCCAACAAACAAAAGTCCTGGACCAGAATTTGGCTTTGTAGGCAAAACACTTTTTAATTATGCTCACTATCTTCTCCTTTATGCTAGAACTTAGTTCCACATCCTCTTCCACTCCAGAGTCCTGATAATAAATACCGAAAAACTTGTATTCATATTCTGCCTTTCGTTTGAGTAGCTCAAAAACCCTTTACATTTATAACCACCTCATGTCTTTATAAGTTTTATTCTGGAAAAACTGTCTTCCTCAAGGACAATTGAATAAGTAGGATACACTTAACAAACAAATATTTATTGTTTATATCCTTTATTGCCTTTGTCATACTTTTCAATGCCCAGTCACCTTAAACTGGTCTGGTATAAGAAAAAAATCTGATATAAAAAGTTACAAAAAATAAATTATATAGTCACACAAAAAGTTGGACATGGGTATTCGTAGCGGCATTATTCATAATAACCAAAAAGTAGAAACAACCCAAATGTCATTTACTGATGAACAGATTATCAAAACGTGGCATATTATACAGCAAAAGGAATAAAGGACTGATACAGGCTACAACATGGATGAACATTAGAAGCCATTATGGTGAAAGAAACCAATCACAAAAGACCATTTATTGTATGACTCCATTTATACGAAATACCCAAAATAAGCCAATCTATAGACACAGGTAATAGTGGTTGCCTTGGGGTGGCATTGAAGGAGAGAGTTGCTGGGAAATGGAGGAGTGGCTGCTAATAGGGACAGGGTTTCCTTCTGGAAAATGTCCTCAAATTGATTTGAGGATGGTTTCATAAGTCTGTGAATATACATAGTCAAAAACAACAAATTGTATAATTTAAATTGGTGAATTGTATGACATGTGAGTTATATCTCAATAAAGCTATTGTTTTATAGCACATAGAAACCCACACCTGAAACCTATATGTTCATGTTGACCAATATCACCCCAATCAATTTAATAAATATTTTTTTAAAATTACTAGCAAACTTCAGCAGTCCTTCTGCCATGTTTTCAGCCTGTCTTCCCTCCATTTGGAGAACACTTATTCAGTGGGAAGCTTTCTAACCAAATATTTCAAGTTGATGATTCTCTTGTCCCTTCTCCAGTAGAAATGACTCAACAAAGGGATAAAGGGACTTGCTCATGATTACACAGCTAGGTGGCAATAACTAGAACCCAAACATTCCCTCCAGGCATCAGATTTTTTTAATTTTTTTTTTGCCAATTCCAGGAATCTTTCTTGTTTGCTTTTTAGGAAATGGATTTATACCAGCTGTAAGTATCTCTAACAATCCTTTTGTTATACTGTGACCACCTTCTATCCTTATGTCTAAAATATGTTTTACTTATTTTTAAAATAATTTGTGACAATATATAAATTAACTATCTTCTTCCTTGGCCCTTTCCTTTTAAAATGAAAGTGTCCCACTCTACATGTGGTAGTTAAGCCTTGCACATTTGAGATCCAACCATTTTTAACATTTAGATAAATTTTTGACATATTTATTATATTGAAGAATACCTAGAAATTATTTAATTTATGAAAATATATAATAGTTGTTTTTCTCTCTTTACTTACTTAGCAGTAGTCTTTCAGACAGTCAGGGCTTTAAATTCTTTTTTTTTCAGGTCAATTTGAAAGTATTCATGTCATTTTGACTAAAGTTATGGTTTTCCACTTTTGGCATTTGAATTACTGAAAACAATTCCTCAGATTCATCCTCTTGACTTCATAACCAAGGTTATAAAATATAATATCGCCCTGGCTGGTTTGGCTCAGTGGATAAAGCATTGCCCTGGGGACTGAAGGGTCTCGGGTTCAATGCCATCCAGTCAAGGGCACATGCCTGTACCCTTGGCTGGTTGCAGGCTTGGAGAGCCGGTTTTGGCCAGATCCCCGCAGGCCAGGCCAAGGGATCCCACCTGCCAGAGACCCGGCTCACTCCGTAGACGCCCTTCGAGCCAGGGCGCCACCCCAGGTGTGGCCGGCCAGGGAGGGACAGGGGGAGGTTGGCTCCAGGGCGCCGGCCACCTTCTAAAATTTCCTTTCAATGTGCACGAACCCATGCACTGGGTCACTAATATATATATATATAACCTATGTAGGTATTTGCAGGTCTCTCATTGGTCATATCCTGATGGCTTGTCCATTGAAAAATGGGATCTGTCCTCCACCCTGAAACACTTTTTAGTTTTCACTTTTCTCTTTAATTCTGGGAACAGCTTTTATTCTGCCCTTTCCTTCTGTCTATTCCATCCTTTTGTTTTAATCACCTTACTTTTCTTAGCTCCCTCCCACCCAGTTCCTGAACACTCTCCCTTGGTAGACTTTCTTCCCAAGTGAACTATTCATCTTTACATTTACCTAGAGGTAAATGGGGGGGGGTCTCACAATTTTCTGAGAAACTGAGTAATAACTGTATCCTGCATTTAGAAATAAAATAACTGAGACACACACAAAAAGTGGGTTTGCAAAGCCATTTGATGTTGTCAAAAGTTGGATCTCCTTAAATTCCTCTTGAGCAAAGTAAGGATGAGACTGTGGATAACAACCAAGCTCCTAGGAGTGGAAATCAAATGGCTCCAATTTAAGAAGCCAGACTTCCATGTCTGATGACTCATCCTGGAAGGGAAAGCTATCTTTGTGGAATACTGAACAATGGAAAGAATACTAGCAGCATCTAGTGGTCCATCTATGTAAGCACCCCAGACCTCAGTCCTAAGGCAGAAAAAGTAAGATCCTAAACATAGGGAAATATTGATCGAATTTAATGGATTTCTCATTTCGGGGAGAGTAACAGTGGACATCAGGACAATTGTCTAGACTACTATGTCCAAACCATCATGGGGGTGGGACATAGAGTAGCATAACATAGTTTAATAGAACTGTATTTCTCCTGCACTGTTTATCAAGTTAGACCAAAATTAGAAAAGCATGGCCAATATATTCACCTTTTCATATTTTTGATCAATCAATATATAAAGCATTAAAGTAATGAAAAATTCATTTCAAGAGCATAACATATGACACATTCCCTGCACCCAAAGTAGATGTGGTTATAGAGCCTGCTTAGATTCTGTTTCTATAACTGGCATTTTTAACCACCTTATTTCAGGAGCAGTTTTGTTTTGTAACATTTAATGGAATGAGAATTTTTTACTGTTTGCTATTTACCCACCTGTCTAAATCACTTATCCTTATGTCTATGATGAACAAAACATAGTTTATTCTAAATATTTCTGAAGAACTGTTGAAATACATCTTTTGGAGAAATTATTCTATTGAGGAGACGACTCTACTGACAATTTTGCAAAATATCTTTGTATAACTGTAGTTTTTCAAAGAAATGCACATTTAACAAAATTATCAAAATGATCTTAAAGAGATGGACGCAACTCCTAGAAATAGAAGAGGTATCTGTAAACTGAAAAAAAAATCAATTAATTCAGCTAGAAAAGAAACGGACATTACCTGAATTCTCACTCACTTGGCTGCTTTTAAAATATTAAAAGGATTTTGTTAAACTTGCCTCTAATTGCTGTGTTAGAATTTAGCGTGGATAACTAGGAATCATTTCTTTTCTGAATACAGCATAGTTGCAAGTTTCTCTTTAAAGGCTTTTAGAAAGCAGCTCTTTTTATTCACAGCTCACTTCTTTTCTTAATTAGTAGCTTGAATGTGATTTTCCTTTTTTTAAACTGAGCAGGCTGTGTGGCTAAATGGTGTTTTTGACATTCCTGCACTGGGGACAGATTCAAAACGAAGGCAGAAGACAATAGCGATTGACTACATACTTCATGGACCCGGAAGGAGGGAAAGGCTGGTAATTACAGAAATTCACAACACTTTGTCTCTTGGCATCTGTACTTGGAAAAACAATGAAATAATCATGGACAAATATGATGCGAAGTGTGTTTATGGAGCGGCATGTTTTATTAACATGGAGCACTACAGAGAGATAAAACTCCACTTGCTAATTTTAAAATTTCTATGAACTGTGGCAATTAAGCCTAATAATTATTTAAAGACTGTAATAAAGATGAGTCCAGTTTGTACTGCATTTTAGAGAAAGAACCAAGTAGGGTGCTAAAGTTCAGTCTGGATGTTGTACAATTTTGTACTTTTCCTACCTGGTTTAATTTGAAACTGGAAACATCTAAAACATTAGTCTCAAATGTAAGGATTTCCACAGTTCACATTTTGCTTCTTTGCTAATTTTCTCTCATTTTTATTATGAACATGATTTGTTGGGGGTCTTCTGTGCGTTATATGTTAATTTTATAGAGTGTTGCTGAACCTCATGGGTGGCCATGGGGAAACAATAGGTCTAATTGAATAAAGCATTGAATATGTTAATTGTTTCTTCCAGAATAGCCATTTCCTCTATTACAGATTCTCAGTAACAACAAAAAAGCAGCTGATTATTTTTAGTCCTTTGATGGAAAACTAGGGAAAGGAGACTTGTTAAAACCCTGGGCAGAACACAATGTCTTCCACTGTGTCAGCCCAATAATAGCAGATTCAGGCTGGATATCAAAATTACCAGAACGGGCGTTGAGGATGAAAAATATGAACAGAGGTGGGCTCCCTCTGGAGCATGCCTATGCCTTTCTTCCCTCTCGGGCTTGCATATCCTAAACTCTAAGGGTCCCCAGGAGACTTGCAACCAGGGGAGCAGTAGGCAGTGGCAGCTCCTCCGGGGCTAACCCCCTGAACCTGTCTCCAAGGCCCCTTCTCCGATTTTTTACTGAACCAACAGCAGCCCCGTCTTGGCTCACTTCTTTCCTATTGTGTTTCTAGAGAACCCAAGCAGAGCACTGCCGAGGCTCTCTCCTGCTTCTTGTACCCGAATCCCTTCCTTTGTTTCCCTGTCCCCAGCTTTAATAACTGGACTCCCAAAATTTAAAAAAAAAAATTTTAAAGAAAACATGAACTGAGAAGACAATGATTATTGATCATTAATAAAGATTTATGTTAAGGAAAAATGTAATATATTTTAACTTGAATTCCTATGGAGGAGAAAAAACATTTCTATTAATTAGCATAGTCTCTATTTTCTCCCCTCCATCTTCTTGTGCTATCTTTTGCATTTTATTGTAATTTCCTGAGTCATTTTAAAAGATAAACTTGCATATTTTACTGTGGAGCATGAGAATAAAATACAACGAATAGCTATTCTCCATGAACCAGGGAATGCCAAGCTTCATTCATCTCTGTTCTTTCCTCACAGAGCAAGTTTATTATGGCATTTATACTGAAAAATAAGTTATTCATTATATTTGTTATAGGAAAGGGATGTTGCCCATAACTATTTCTGAGCCAGAGTTCTGTCAGCAGGAATGGAGAATGGTCACCTCACCCACCCATAACAAATAACTCAGATGAGTTGATTTAAACATGCTGTCTATTGCTTGTATTCTTCCTGTATTTTCAGCAAAATTATTCCAGCCCTAGCCAGTTTGGCTCAGTAGATAGAGCATCAGCCTGTGGCCTTAAGGGTCCCAGGTTCGATTCCAGTCAAGGGCACATGCCTGTACCCTTGACTGGTTGCGGGCTCGATCCCCAGTGGGGGGTGTGCAGAAGACAGGCAATCAATGATTCTCTCTCATCATTGATGTTTCTATCTCTCTCTCTCTCCTTCTCCCTTCCTCTCTGAAATCAATAAAAAATACATATGTCTTTTTAAAAAGGATTATTCCAAAACATTGGTATATACCCCATAATTGCATAGAGGCAATTTTTCATTAGGCCTATAACTTGATAGAGAACCACATTACAAAGGAATATGGAAAAACAGATTGTGCCAGTAGCAAATTTTTTATGCCTCTCTTTTTTATTTGCATCCACACAGTTGAAGAGGAACAGAGCTGGCCTTGGGCACAAAGATAAAATAGGAAATCTACGCCCAGCTTCTTTCAATGGTATCTAATCCTCCTGAGTGGTGAGTTCTCCCCAGCCTCCAAGACCTCACCCGGCCCCACACATACACACGTACCTCAAACTCTCTCTCCTCTTTGTTTCGGGTCAAGGCTTAACAGCAATTTTTGACTCCCAGCACAAAAGATTCTAAGTCAAAGAACTGACTTTCCCTGAGATATGTGCATTTCAATCTAAATTTCCGTGTTTGAGCTATAAAAACCATCCCCAGGTAGAGAGGGGAAAAGGTAAAAGGTCTTGTTCAAGGGCAAAAGGTAAAGCTGAGAGGAGGGACAAGATAGATTTTTGGAAGACAGTTAGGCAAGCTTGATTCAATTGTATCAGAGGAATGGGAAAAAAAAATGTGCATAAAAGTATCACCATGGGAAAGGCCACACTTATTCTTAGTTTCTACAAACCTGATGCAGCTGCTTCCATTAAAAAAGAAAAGGATAGAAGGAATTAAGGGAGAGAGGGAAAGGAAATGAGGGAGAGGAAGGAAACAGAGAAAGCATTCCCCCCCCCAAGGGCTATGGGCCTAAGAAAGCAACATGCTAGCATCATCTATTTCTTCCAATCCTAGTGTACTCTACTAGTAATTCCCTCATCTGATTCAGAACGTAGGTTCTGCCGTCGTTTTTATATGGTGAAAATCATGTAGAATCAACCACCAACTGTTTTGCTCCATGATGTCATTTCAGTAAGTTCAACACTGACCAGGGCTGTTTCTCCCCTCCAGTCTTGGGGGCAGGTTCCTGCCTCTCAGCTGAGTACTCAGTGGAATGTGGGCGCTATGCTTGCTTTGAGTCTTCTCAGTGCTGTGATACACCCACCCTGTGGGAAGCACGCAGCAACTGAGTGTGAGCAACAGCGGAATCTCATCTCAGGATGCCGTGTGCAACATTTCTGGGAGGAGTGATGGACACAATTTTTGGAATCTGGAAGCTGCCCTGCTAAGAATTGGCATATCCAGTGAGATGATTTAACTATCACCCCAACAGGAGCACCCATAGGTTATTAACACAGACTCTGCTTTTCGTTTTTAATTTCAGAGAGGAAGGGAGAGGGGGAGATAGAAACATCAATGATGAGAGAGAATCATTGATCTGCTGCCTCCTGCAGGCCTCCCCACTGGGGATCGAGCCTGTAACCCGGGCACGTGTCCTTGACTGAAATTGAACCCGGGACCCTTCAATCCATAGGCCAGTGCTCTATCCACTGAGTCAAACTGGCTAGGGCCAGACTCTGCTTCTTCAAGTCACTTTTAAACCGCAGTCCTCTGAGACTGGTACTTCTGAGGAAGAACCCACCGGTGAGTGCCTTTGAAGGATCATGAGACTGGTAGGAAGAGAGGTGCATGAAAAAAGCCCGGCATTAGGTTTTAGCTGAAATATTGAAGACAAATGCATGGGAATCTGGCGTAGGGTGACAGTCAGATGTATGATTTTTTCTTTTTAAATGTATTCACATCACTGTGTGTGAACATATGATGATTAAATAATGAGAAGTATTAGGTGGACATGAAAATATTAACATAGTTTTGAAACATTGGTGAAGTAACAAACAGAAAAGAAACTACACAGTTGACTTCTCTATGAAAAGAAACAGTTATAGCGATTCACTTAAACTTCACAGCATTGATGGCAAGTGTAGAATAAACAGTATATGTATTTAAAAAGTTGTTTTGTTTGACTTTTACTCATTCTTGCATAATTTGTATATGCTCTTCTGCATGCTCTGCTCACTTGTTTTTAATCCAAATAACTTGAAATGTATTTTTTTTGCCATGACAAATATTATTTAAGAAGAATGTAGATACATCTCAGCATTACTGAGAGGGTTGATATGAATGTCTTATCAAAAAACTACAAGAAGCCTCTTCAAAATAATAAAGGGACCAAAATTCTGCCAAGCTGAAGCTGCCTTTTGGGGATATTGATTTTAAACTGGTTATTAAGAAACCAAAGCCCAGCCAGTGTAGCTCAGTGGTTGAACATCAACCAATGAACCAGGAAGTCCTGGTTCAGTTCCCTGTCAGGACACAAGCCAGGGCTGATGACTCAATCCCCAGTGGGAGGTGTGGAGGAGGCAGCTGGTCAATGATTCTCTCTCATCATTGATGTTTCTATCCCTCTCTCCCTTTCCCTCTCTCTGAAATCAATAAAAATATATTTAATTTAAAAAATAAGTCTTTAAAAAAAAGAAACAACAAACTCAGAAGGAGCCTTTGACAACCCCCCTTTCCTACCCAAGAGATTCAGACAGAGAACCCTGCTCCCCTTAGCCTAAGTTTAATTAAGTGTGGCAAAGAGGAGGGTCAGGCAGGTGTCTTAGCCAGATAACCTGTGTCCCACTGTCTTTGAGTCACTCATTCTCACTTCTGAAGTCTAATACC
This sequence comes from Myotis lucifugus, assembly GCF_000147115.1. NCBI lineage: Eukaryota > Metazoa > Chordata > Mammalia > Chiroptera > Vespertilionidae > Myotis > Myotis lucifugus. The sequence continues at coordinate 19,721,756 of NW_005871048.1, forward strand.
CCATATCACCCCACTTCTCCTTTCTCCAAAATGTCATATGTAGCCAATGTTGTCTTATTGTATTTGGAATTTTCATGGAATTATCATGCCTATGTGAATTCCCTATGTGCATGAATTAAACTTTGATTTTCTCCTGTTAAACTGTCTCTGTTCATTCATAGTTAGCCCAGCCAGAAGAACTTAGAAGGTGGGAGGAAAAGTGTTAATATATTTTAGCTCCCCCTGCCCCTCCACAGTATATATGCCAAACCGAATTTTCTTTTTATAAAGAAATATAATACCTACACACCTACGTATTATGGGGTTCAGAGATTGCTAGTTTGCCACATTTACTGTGAAAAAATAGTTCACATGTTATTTGGAGTAGCACTAGCATTACCCCCCCCCCAAATGCTATTAGCTTATGATGATGGAGATTTCTCATTCACTTTGTAGTTCAACTCAGATATTCCTGTCCAGAGAGCCACTGTCTTCCACATGGTGTGATTCAGAGACCCAGGATCTATCTATCTTGAATGTTTTCTATCCCCCAAGGCTTTGTAGTCCTCTGTACCCAGCTGGTAAGAAAAGAAAGAATAAGAAAAGGACATACCTATTTTCTAAGAGGTTTGCCCTAGCAGTGACACACATTACTTCCTCCACTATTCCATTGCATTTTGCTTGACTATTACCACGTAAGAATTTGTTGCCATCATCATTTCTCCAAGTTTCTTAGTTCATAAAAATTATTCTTTTGGCCCATTTCCCATCAGGAAATTGAGAACACAGGCAGTGAAGTCTGAGCAGGACAGTGAGGAAAAGGTAAGTGGAGCTCACTTATGGATTCTATGAATTAAATCATCGGTGCTCTAACATCAGTACAATTGTGTGAAAAAGAGTTAGATGCTACTAGTCCTACAGTTTTACTCACATGGCCTTTAACTTATTGAGTAAACTTGGGAAAACAGCTGTACTCTTTGGACCTGTTTTTGTAGTTAAAAATAAGGAACTGCACTAAGGACAACTTCATAAAACCATTCTTGGAGATTAAATTACTACAGAAGCCTGCATTAATTACTAACCTACATGGTTTTGCCAAAGGTAAATGTAAGGTTTCTTTTATTCTTCTTGAAATATTAAAAATAACTAAAAGACTTTATTATTCATAGTACTCCTACCACTACAACTGTTATTACTACAATTTGAGTTAAATAGACCTTTTATTGAGTGATCACTGTATGCTATACATCCTGCTAAGTGAAATATATTTAAATATCAAACTCAATCACCCAGAAGTAGCACAGCTGAGACACAAACCCCAAGCCAACTTTGAAACTGTAACTAGTCATGGCTATATTATACCAGATTCACAGACCACAGTAGGGAACCATTGAAAAGAAGAATTATCATTAGGTGATTCTATCATATCTATATATCTCTGAACTTGGACCGAAAAGAGAAAATTCACTGTGGCCCATGATTCCACCAAGTGCCTTTCCTCCATTTGAACACTCTGTATCTCAGTCTCCTTATTTTTAAAATGAATTTTTTATAGCTTCCCATAGATCCCTCAAAAACCAATTCAGCCACTGCTCCAATGTAATAAAAACAAACAAACAAACAAACAAAAACCCCACCAACTTCTGAGAATTAACTATATGAACATAAGGTAATGAAGTCAACTCAATTATCCATGGTAAGAAATGACAAGGAAAAGTAGGACTAAATTAAATATACAGGTCTCCCCAAACCACATTTTTTTGCTATTCACCTAAGCTCTTCACTAGCACTAATAAGCTGCAAAATAGATTTGAATTTTATCACTTTTCCTCTCCACCCCCTACCCTTGTCTGGTGTAATGGGCAGTCAACCACCCTTTCAAGGGCAGGAAAAGCAGAGGCTGGACTGTGCAATCAATAGGCTGGATAATTAGCCCCTGGGTAATTGAGAGTTAAATGTCTTATATTAACCTCACCCCATTACTCGCAGAATATGAATAAGCCAGAGCAAGTTGGACACAAATATAAGAAATCAGAAGAAAAAAGAACGGTGGTAAAGGAACAGAGTCCTTTACCTTGGGGTGGTCGTAGCTCGTGAACTCTAATGACACAAAGGCAGACGACAACCGCAGCCTGACAGGGCAACTGCAAACATGACAAGAGGGTCCCCCAGAGCTGAGAGAGATGTTTCCTCTCAGCACCACATCATTTCTCTCCTTTCTTCCTACAACAAAAGACTCACTCTAGGCTTTGGCTGTGTTCCCAAAAGACTGGGTAATTAAACAGGTAAGATTTCCAAGGAGAAATAAATATTTTTCAGTTACTAGACACTGTCATTGGGCTTTGATTCAAATGTGCATAATTTTTAACAGGAAACATAATGAAAGGAATGTTTCACAAATTAATATAAAGCCCAAAGGCATACCTGGCACTCTCGTACATGAAATCATTGTCTTTCATAAGCCAGGAATGCCGACTGAGCACGCATCTTGGAAACTGCTTTTCTCCTTGTGGTAATCGCACTGGTTTTATGGAAGGAAAACTCAATTTGAAGGAAAATGCTTATAAAATATGACCTAAGCCTATTTTTTTTCTAGGTTTAAAGGCATTTTAAAATATAATGATATTGGTTTCAGCCTAATCAGTGAAAATAGTGCCTCTTCTTCAGAGGTTGAGAAGCTAAAGAGGAGGGTTAAATAGCATGCATATTCATAGAGGGACTAATTCAAATTAGAGGTTTGGATTTAAAATGCTGGGCTCTGAGCCCAGAAACCAAACTGCTATTCTCTAAAAATAATGTGAAACTCTGAAAGGTAAAATGGCTTAAGGAGCTGAAGAAATCCCCCCACCAAATATAATTTTAACTATGCAAGTGAGAATGAATCAAGCACACGTTGAACAACAATTTCAGGGTGTTGGAAAATGTCTGAGTCATCACCAAGAAGACTGAAAATTTTTTTCTCCTTATAGTAGTGATAGGTTTAGGGTAATCATCCTACACTCTCTTGTCAGTTCCCCCAATAACAAAAAGTAAGGTAAAGGCGAAACCATGCATTGGGAGATATACTTAGCAAGGTCATAATTAGTAGGAACCTGACTATAGGAATAAAAATACTAGAGGCCCAGTGCAGGTACAGTCCCTAGGCCTGGCCGGCAATCAAGGCCATTCAGGTTCCCGGCTGCCCCACCTCCTCCTTCCCTGGTTCCCTCAGCGCCCCACCACCACCGCTGGTGGCCCGCCATGTTACATGCCTCCCCCTGGTGGTCAACGCACATCATAGCGAGCAATTGAACTCCCAGTCTCCTGGTCTAACTCCTGAGGGGACATTTTGCATATTAGACTTTTATTATATAGGATATTTTTGAATCTCATTTCATGCAAAATATAAAATAATATGAACATCAAAAAATTAAACACATCAAGAATTGCTCAATTTCTAAGATTATGGTGAGCTTATTGATTTATAGATTCAACTTAAATTGGTAAATATTCCTACTATCTGAGCAATACTTTTTCATGTGTGCCCTAGCTTGTTTGGCTCAGTGGATAGAGCGTCAGCCTGCGGACTGAAGCGTCCACGATTGATTCTGGTCACGGGCACGTGGCTGGGTTGCGGGTTCAATCCCCAGTGGGGGACAATCCACGATTCTCTCTCATCATTGATGTTTCTATCTTTCTTTCTCTCTCCCTTTCTCTCTGAAATCAATAAAAAATATATTTAAAAAAAACTTTTTCATGTGCGTAAACACATTTGTAAGTGATTTGGGGTGCATAGTATGTCATTATTTTAATGTTCATCATCAGAGTAATTTAAAATTGTTTTATAGTCTTTATTTTTCTAGTGATTAAGTGGCCATAATGGTGCTTAGTGCTAGCGAGAAAAATCTTGAAATCAATAATTTGGTAGTAAAATTTAGAGGCAATAAAATATAAAGATAAAGACTGAACCTGTTATCAAGTCATTGCCTATTGGCTCCAAATGCATCCTTCATTGCCTGCTCCAGGAAAAAACAGAAGGACCCTTTAAGTACATATTTCTTTTGCTTGTTGGCATGATGTTAAGCATTGTCAAGAGGATGCTGGAAGGACACTGCATGAGAAAATGGCTTTTCTTCCTGGTTCTGTTGTGCTCCTGGGCAGGCGCCTGCCACACAGGCTGCTTCTGCAGTCCCAGAAACCGGCACCTGGCTCAGGTAGTCTTGTAAGGGAAACTCTGGGGAAACTCCTCATGCTTAAGGAATGTTCCCCAGCACTCTGAGAGGTGATTTCTGGCAAGTTCTACAGGGAAGATTTATCGAGTTCTACCAGTGCAGCAAATGATTTCTCTGCCATCCAGTGAGCCACAGCCATGCCATCTCCATCAAGGTCTGCATTGCAGCCTTGGAGAGGGAACTCTTCCCTGGGTGCTCTATCTCCTCCTGGGGGTAAGGGCTGCTTTTTGTATCTACTAATACTATATGCTTTAGAATTTTCTTATTACTAGCAACCCCTAGTCACTATAATCCCTTGTTAAAATTCTTTCTTATGACTTTCCTCATTCAAATCACTCAGATTCTTTCTTCTGAATGGATTACCGAACCACATTGTGATTTTCCATAACGTTAATATTAGAGAGATCACTGTGAATATTTTACAGAAAATGCTGAGAAAACAAAAAAAATTTAATATGCTACAAATTTGAATATTTCTTCATTGGAAGGAGGCATCCACTGTTTACATTTATTCTTCTAAGAAAATTTTCTTGAGTCATGGTAATTTTAAATTGTGCTAGGTCTTCAGGAACTCATCCCTTATATATTATTGTCCTATGTACACACGCAAGCTCTCTAAAATGTTGTCCATGTTTTAATGCCAGCCAAAAGCTCACTAAGTCTGTAATTTATGTGCAAATATAACACTTTATAACTGCATATACAAAATCACACACTGAGCAAAATTACAGAATGTTAAAAATATTTTGAAATTGAAATGAGGTGTGACTTTGTTATAGCAACATTCTTTTATGCATCTCCTTCCAGTACTTGTATCATGCTGATCCTATCTCCTCAGTCAAGTATCTTTTTCTTTGCACTAAAAAAGAGTCACAGGGGGAATAAACTACTGGGCAGAATGATTCAACAGCCAGCTTGCAGACCATTGTGAATATTTATAGAGCATTTGAGTGTTATTAGCCAAGTCTTTTTCTCAGAGCTCTGCTTTGTTTAATATGTGACCAGCATAATATCTGAGAGCAGAAAACTCTGTGTATGCGGTGTGTGTACATGAACACATATGTGCATGCACTCAATTGGTGTAACTTGCCCATTGGCATTGTTCCTGTGGTGTTTTCAATCTCCCTATCAGGTCCAGTTCTGGCTTTCGCTCTCATTTTAGGTATCTTGCAAAGTCTAGGACTCCACCTTTCTCTCGAGGCATGAGAAATGGAAGCAAAGTTCACATTATAAAAGCAATGCAGGCTTCTTCAAGAGAAATCAGGAAATTCACAAAACAAAAATCTATAACCAAGACCTCTAACTTATCTAGAGTCAATTTCTTTTATGACCTTGTATTACACATACATATGTATGCATATTCATACCCATGTCATTTTTTTCAAGGTCTTTTTCTAAATATGCAATATATGTATTTACTCTTTTGTAATAGATTTTCCCAACTAGTCCAGTTGTATTGTACGTTACAGTTCAGCACTACAATATTTAAATATTGGAAAGAGTACAAGGTAAAATCAAATGACTAAAAGAGGAATATGAAATACAATTTTTTTAATTCTGAAAAAAACTTGGCACTAGGAATATTTATTGTCTAACAAAACACTGTGTTGAGCAAACAAATTGCTTTTGGCTAAGTCCCTTTTGTTGAAGGAAAACAGCAGTGCTTGTAATAATTAGAATTATTAAAATGCAACCAAGAATGTATGATGTATGTCCAGAAATATCAGAAATAGTGGTCAGGTCAAAAGTTTAAGGTTCATAAGATTGAGATTTAGAGTAGGAAACATCAAAGCAGATCAGGCCAGTGTCTCTCAATGAATTTTATATCTTATTTTAATGCCAAAAAAGAATTGAACTTCAAAAAGCAAATAATATAGTGAATTAAAAGTTTGCCATCGAATCAATATGTACTTCTTTTTTAAAAAAATATGATTTTATTAATTTTTAGAAAGAGAGGAAGAGAGAGGAATACAGAGATAGAAACATCATCATTCAGCTGCCTCCTGCACACCCCCTACTGGGGATCGAGCCACAACGCAGGCATGTGTCCTGACCAGGAAGCAAACCCATGACCTCTTGGTTCCTGGGTTGATGCTCAACCATTGAGTGACACCAGCAGGGCTCAATATGTACTTTCTAAAGCGGTATGTGTATGGGTGTGTATGTGTCTAATGTGTAGAAAAAAGGCACTCTTGAAAATATCTTAAAGGTTGTTGTTTGTTACACAATCTTATCTCAGAAGATAAATTCTAGAATAGATAGTTTTCTTGCCAAGAAAACCAAAAGGATCAGATTTGTTATCTAAGAACAAGATGACATTCTACATTATTCCAACTTGAGAGGATAAAAGAATTTTCAAGTGTATAATGATTTATTTTTTATAATTAACAAGTCACTTGTGGAAATATGTAATCCAACTTAATAGATGGATTTTTTCTCTTTTTTTAACTTATTGGGGCAACATCTATATATATAAAAGCCTAAGTGACCATTAAACTGGTAGCTATGATGCGCAATGACCACCTGGGGGCAGATGCTCCAACCGGTAGGTTAGGTTGCTGCTGGGCCCCTGTCAGCTCTGAATCTGGTTCACTGGCAACCCGGATCCAGAGAGGAGGGAGGAAGGAGCCCAATTCCTCTCAGAATTGGCCGTGGGTTAGCTTGCTGCTGGGGCACCAGATTCTTTTTCAATGTGCACGAATCTGTGCACCGGGCCACTAGTTGGTTAATAAAATTATATAGGTTTCAGGTACACAATTTTATAATAAATGTTTTTTTCAAAACCTATTGCTATCAGAAGTAGAATCCTCTATCAAAATTAAAGTATGAATTTAACAGCAGTAAATAAATTTACTTTACTAAAACTTGAGCCAGAAATAGAAAACACATTTTTTATATTTTCCACTCACAAGAAATTTCCAATATGATTCCTAAAGGATTTCAATATAAAATAAATTTTATTCTATCTTTAGTATTAATGTACCGATACTAGTCTGATTTCCAATGTAAGAAGTTAATCTAAACAATCACATATTGGAAAGTTCAATTCTTTTAAAATGAACCTGGAAAACTTCCCAGATGATATATCTTCATAATAAATTGTATATAACTCAGAGGGTTAGACTGATCAAAGAGATAAGGAAGAATTCATAACTAAACTTCTTCTTGGATGAACTATTTACCTAGGGAAATCTTTAAGTAGGGTTACTATGGCCTGGCGTGCCTACTGTCTGGCTGATTTAGAAGTGATGAGGCCATTACAGTTAATTTTACCATATCCTGACATTTAAACTCAGCAACTACCCTACCAAAGCACCCATATTATGAATGAGTAAATATCCAGACTCATTAGAACAATGGTTCTCAACCTTCCTAATGCCACAACCCTTTAATACAGTTCCTCATGTTGTGGTGACCCCCAACATTAAAATTATTTTCGTTGCTACTTCATAACTGTAATTTTGCTACTGTTATGAATCTTAATATAAATATCTGATATGCAGGATGTATTTTCATTGTTACAAATTAAACATAATTAAAGCATAGTGATTAATCACAAAAACAATATGTAATTATATATGTGTTTTCTGATGGTCTTAGGCGACCCCTGTGAAAGGGTAGTTCGACCCCCAAAGGGGTCATGACCCACAGGTTGAGTAGCGCTGTATTAAAAAAATGGAGTTTTACTTTGGAAAGTGAATGCCTACTATGTATTAAACAGAAACAAACTTTGTTACTAGGTATTCAAACACATGCAAAATAAGATCTCTAACCTCTAGGAATTAAAATGTAATTAGAAAGAGAAGACAAATGTGAAAAATACAAATATAAACTTTTTTTAAGAGATACCATTCAAACAGTAAACCCTTACCTATTTGTGTGAAGTAAACTATGGCTTCAAGCATAACCATGAATGTATTTTTAATTGCTATAATCAAAATTCATCATATTTATTGAACTTTATCAGAATCCAAGTAAAATATTTTGCTGGTTTAAGAGGAAAAGGTCGTTAGTAATTTCTGACTGTTTTCCTTTTTATAATACAAAATGTTGAGAATACCAAAACCTCAGAGACACTATCTTCTCAATCTAAATTGTAAACTATTGTTGGGATGAAAGTATTAAATAAGATGAATACTACAAATCATCAAACACTCAATTATGAATAATTGAAATCTCAAATCCTGTGAACAAATGTGGAAACTCGGGCAATGTGGTTAAGTCTCTGATGCATAAATTGAAGAGGATAGTCTCAGGAAATAATTACTGAGTATATGCAGAATTATAAAGTATATACAGAATAAAGGAGTTAGGACTCTTCCAGAGATATTTTGGATGGTGGGAAGGTGTATAACTTTATTTTTATAATTGACAAACACACAAAAATAACCATAAACATCACAATAATCTCAAAAAGCCCATTGATGTTAAAAATATAACTGATGTAGGGTTAAATATCGGTAGGTAGTCCTCTGTTTCTCCCATTTGCAGCACCAATCCTTTTCCAGGGCAGACAACAGTTGAGGAAAAGAAGTTCCCCACCAATATTGGCTCTAAAGAGTTGAAACAAAAGTTAAAAAATACCCTTAAAATGTGGTTTGCAATTAACAAAAGCTGAATTCCAAACTTTTCTGGCTTTGGAGAGATTGCTATTTGATTCTTACGTGTCCTGTGAGTCTGCCTTCACTGCTTCTCAAAGAAAAGCACAGACTTTTCCCACTTCAGAAGTCTGCCTTCCCCAGGATACATTTTGAATTGAACCATGGTTGACAGTTTTATTACAAATACGTTGCACTTGTAATTGTTACACCAAAGAAAGTGATTGAGAATTTTTGCAAAGTTATAAAATTGGACTTTAGTTCTATGGCGAATGAAGGGATAAATGTTAGCTTTAAAAATAATATCTTCAGAGATGTATATATCAAGATGAAAAGATTCAAATTTGATTTATTATTCACTTTGGGTATAGCACTTTCTGATCTGGAAAAAAAACTGTCTGAAATTATTTCACTTTATATAAGTAGTGACAAATCACTACTTATAGATTTATTTCCAAAAGCTTCACTGTCCATGACATAAAATTGCTTGAAAGGGTTCTGTGTGTTGCTATTTTAACATCTCGCACCACACTATACAAATGCCAGTCTGACCATTCTGCCTGCAGCGCTTTCACAAAGCAGCTTTCTTTAAAGGTTGCAGGTGATGTTATGTCTTCTAAGAATGTCAGCTCTCTTGACAGTTCTCCATGATGTCAACATAGTTGACACTAAAATTTAGGTAAACAAATTTAATTTGAGAGAGGAGCCTACTCATGAGTTATTTTTATATTTGCTAATTGTTTTATACAGTGTTTTTATTTTTAACAAAAGCCATCCTGCTCCATTGGCATAGCTTTTAGCTTTCATTCCTTTATGTTTACTTCTCACCAGGTAAAAGATACCTTTTTTAAACCCTTAAACCAGTAGTTCTCAACCTTCCTAATGCCGTGATCCTTTAATACAGTTCCTCATGTTGTGGTGACCCCCAACCATAAAATTATTTTCGTTGCTACTTCATAACTGTAATTTTGCTACTGTTATGAATCGTAATGTAAATATCTGATGTGCAGGATGTATTTAGGCGACCCCTGTGAAAGGGTCGTTCGACCCCCAAAGGAGTCTGGACCCACAGGTTGAGAACTACTGCTTAAACCCTGGAGGGGAGATGTTTTGTTTAGAAATAGTCCTCAGTCCTAACTAGGTAACGGGAGACTTTGTCACACTCTTCATTAGAAATCCTCATCCACAAAGGAGCAAACTCTAACAACCAAAGTGTCCACAGTAGAGGACAAAGAAGATGCGCTACATATACACAGTGGAATACTACGCAGCCATAAGAAAAGATGAAACACTGACATCTGCAACGACATGGATCGACCTTGAGAATATCATGCTAAGTGAAATAAGTCAGGCAGGAAAGGTTAAGAACCATGTGATTTCACTCATTTGTGGGATATAAAACTGAAACTCGAGGACACAAACAGCAGTGTTGTGGTTGCCAGAGGGAAGGGAGTAGAGGGGTACAGGGGACCTAATACGTGGTGACAGAAGACGATTGGACTTTGGGTGGTGGGCACACAGTGCAATATACAGATCTTGTATCATAGAAATCGACACTTGAAACCTATGTGATCCTATTAACCAATGTCATTCCAATGAATTTAATAATAATAAAAATTCTATGATAATTCACTTGTTGCTAGAAGGGATTCAATTTTTGTGACATTTAAAAATAATTTTTGTTATTTCAATTTTAAAAAGTTGAAAAATATACTATAAGCTTTAGTGTATTCTTAGACACTCAAAGTTAATCTACTTAAGAAAAAAAAGTGTGACCAGCCTTCAGATAATTAGTTGAGCAAATTATTCTACCTTTTTAAAAATTAAAAAGTTACACAGATATTCAGTTTGTAATAAAACAAAATTATAATGCAAATATGTAAGATTTTATTTTATCCTGCTGTTTGGAAAAGTTTACTTTCAATACCGGAATAACAGCACACAAACTAAGTTAATAAATGCTCTAAATTGCATTAAATATGCATTAATATTATCTCCCTCCTGACTTCTTCAACTTGCAGGTAACTCAATTACAAAATAGGTACTTATTATGTGTTAAAAGAAACAAACTGAATTGTTACTACCTTGTATATTTTTAGTAAGAATTAGCATGACAGTTTGGTAATTTTTTCACAATGATTTAACACCAACCAAAAGTAAACTTTAAAAACTCAAAAGTTTGTATATTTTTAGTAAGAATTAGCATGACAGTTTGGTAATTTTTTCACAATGATTTAACACCAACCAAAAGTAAACTTTAAAAACTCAAAATGTATCCCACAAAGATACAGAGAAAAAATATAATTTGTGAAGTTGACCAAGTTGTTGAAAATACATACCTATGCATAAGTAGTATTACATTTTTTAAAAAAAAATCAAATGATACTATGCAAACTGTTATTTTCGAAAGCATTTATTGCAATCTGTGGAGATCTTGCTTCCAGGTGTATCCTCTTTTTGACTCAAATAAATGTTTATAAAAATTCTCTACAGGTTTGAATGTTCTTACATCAACAACAGGGACCAGGACAGTCGGTTTAGTGCCTACAATGCAGCCAGTCTGCTGAGGTTGGAATCTCAAGGCTAATACTTGCTTATCTATGTCATTTGGAAATTTACTGAATTTGTCTGTGCCTCAGTTTCCTCATATGCAAAATAGAAATAATATTACCTTCCTTATGGGCTTGGTAGTGTGGGGTTTAAATAATGTGAAGAATCCAAGTACCTAATAAGCCCTCAGGGCACACCAGAGAATTAAGTAACAAAGGTCACAGCTAAAAATCAACGTTGTCTTCAGTCCCTAAGCCAGTCATCTCACTATTCTCACATCTTTTTCATGGATCTTTAATAACCTTAAAATATAAACCCTAGCTACTTAGATAATGCTACTAGCATTTTTAAAAATTATTATTATGCACATATGAAAATAGAAACCTTTAAAAAGTGAGATTACACTATCCTATAATTCTGTAACTTGTTTGTTTTGTGTCTTGGGCACCTTTTCACCTCAAAAGTTACAGAACTACTTAAAAAAATATATACAGTGTAACAGGCTCTTTGCCTCCCATTAAAGATAAGTCAATTTGTGTCTGTGCTATACCTCAGACAACTTCTCTACATGAAAGGCAGTAAACATCAAACAGTTTCTGAATTAAACTCCGCGTCCTAGAAGCTATATGGACAGTGTTATATGGACTGTGTGTATGTGTGAGTGTGTGTGTGTGTGTAGCGGGCGGGGGCTATTTTTAAGGCCTGGGAAGTCCAATGTGTCACTTTATATAACTGGAAGTACCATAAATACCTTTGACCTAAAGACTTCCCTTAAGTGATTTGCATATCCTTGCCTATACTTAGGGTCTATGATTACACAATAGGCCATCATGACAAGCCTGTAACTTCCCAAAGCATTCTTTCTTTCTTTTTTATTTTGGGACATTTAAAATTTTCTTTTCTCTTAAGACTATGGTATTAAGAGTAATTAAAACCCATATGTAACAAGCACCTATAAACATCTTGGTTTTTTTTTTAATTTTTTTAAAAAATATATATTTTCTTGATTTTTTACAGAGAGGAAGGGAGAAGGATAGAGAGTTGGAAACATCGATGAGAGAGAAACATCGATCAGCTGCCTCCTGCACACTCCCTACTGGGTATGTACCCGCAACCAAGGTACATGCCCTTGACTGGAATCGAACCTGGGACCCTTCAGTCCGCAGGCCGACGCTCTATCCACTGAGCCAAACCGGTTAAAGCAACATCTTGGTTTTAAAAATTATGAAGCAAAAATTATTGCCCAACTCTGAGGTCACTGACATTGCAGAACTACTTTTCCTCTTTGTAACAGGTTTATTGCATTACACCATGTGATGTCTATGATCACTTTTAATAATTTTTGGTCATTAAATTTTTCTCCAGATTTTGGGGTGGGGGTTGTTTTTGTTTTATTTGTTACTAAAACCTTATTGAAATAAATACTCATTTTCAAAAATCTTTGTGCACTGTCATTGACTAGATTTATGGAAATTTCTGATACTGATAAATTGATATCACTATATCAAAAGTTGTGTGCTTTTTATATCATGCTAGATACTGCCAAACTGTCCTTCAAAAAGTTATACCAATTCACATGCTCACCAACAGTGAATGAGAGTATCTATTTGCCCTCTCTCTTGACATTTTCAAAAATAATTTAAGAAAAGAAAATTCAAACCACATCTGCAAGTACAGTATGCAGTTACCTTCTTCTTTTTTTTAAAATCCTCACTGGAGGATATTTTTTCCATTGATTTTTAGAGACAGTTGGAAGGGAAGGAGAGGCAGAGACAGAGAGAGAGAAATGTCAATGTGAGAGAGAGAAATCGATTGGTTGCCTCCCGAACATGCACTAACTACCAGGAAGGAACCTGCAACCCACGTACATGCCCTTGATTGGGAATGGAACCTGCACCCTTTTGTTCCTCGGGACAATGCTCTACCACTGAGCCACACCAGCCAGAGCTGCAGGTTAGCTTCCTATTTATTTGTACTCTACTATATTTTTTAGAAAGATTTGCGGTAGCTTATAATGTTAACCTATATGTACATGGACCTTTCAATTTAAAATATAAATATTAATCCACAACAATAAAAAGAAGGGCAAATATATCAGAAAGTTGGGAAAGATTTACTCCTGAATGCCTGGCACTCTTCTAGGCAACAGAGATATGTCAGAGAGTAAGACAGACAAGTTCCTGGTCTCCTGCAGCGTATACTTTGGTAGAATAAATAAATTAAAATATAAGTAAATATGATTGCATCCAGTTAGAACACCTAAGGTTTACTTTAAAGTGGGTCAGTCCTAAATAGAGAGATTATATGACGATACTTCTACATCAGAGAATGAGTCAAGTGAAAGCAATCAGTATGTTTTTTTAATCACTAATTGAAAGAGGGAAAAACTCGATTACATGTCCATAGAGAGATGAGCTGCTTGATGATCCACGTCTTTGATAAGAAGGGAAAACAGACGGAGGGATATAGGTGGTTTATGGCAAATCAATCATTATATGTTTAAAAAGAAGTTTTCACATCCCAATGATGTGTTTGTCTTGTCATTTTCCACAATTGACAGGACTCACTCATTCCTAATCATTTACTATATGCTGTGGGGAGATAGATGGAATTGAACCTCACATCCAGCCCTAGCCAGTTTGGCTCAGTGGGTAGAGTGTAGGCCCATGGACTGAAGGGTCCTGGGTTCCATTCTGGACAAGGGCATTTACCTCAGTTGCAGGCTCCATCTCTGTCCCTGGTCAGGGCGCATGTGGGAGGCAACCAATTGATGTATCTCTCTTTCTCTCCTCCTCCCTTCCACTTTCTCTAAAAATCAATGGAAAAACATCCTCCAGTGAGGATAAATAAATAAATCTCACGCCCAATGAAGTCAAAGTCATTAGAAAGCCAAAAACAGTAGAAAACAATCAGATATACTTAATTTCCATAACTGGTTAATACAAAGAATTCCCCTATCTGTCAATGAAATTGTGTTCAGGCTTCTCAGAAGACCTACAAGTTTTTATTCCAGAGTAAAGGTAAGAAAGTTAAGCCTGACTTCCTGAAAGTCAGTAACGAGGTAAGACAACCAGGGTATTTATGAGTCTCTTATACTGTCGTGCTTGAAACTGTAGAATGTTAAGCAGACTAGCGATTCACTAGAGAAATACTTCCAGTCATCTCAGGTTTGTTTACAACAACAAAGGAGAGAGAGGGCTCATAGATCAGCGTGTCATAAAATGGAGACACTCCGCCAAGGGCAAATTCAGAACTCTGAATACAGAAAAAAGATACTGTGCCCACGGAGCACCCAGACATCGAAATCCAAGTGAGATGACAACAGTGTCAAAATTACAACTGCCACAAATAGTACAAGAAAGATCATAAAAAGAAACTTCATTCTACTGTTGTAATTAGAAATTAATGGAAAAATCTCAGCAAAACCTTTAGAATGAAAACATAGCCCAGGGAGATCCACCTAAAATGATTGACTGAATTATCAAAGGACCTATACAAGCAACAACAGAGAAGATTTTTAAAAAGATGTATGTACAATTCTGTGATGATAAATTTGAAAGCATCAATGAGATGTAGAAAATATAGTTACAAAATCTAGTTCAGTGGAAGCAGAAAGCACAAAGAAACCAAAAGCCATAAAAAAAATACAACTGGTACAAATTATAGTGTCTCACAAGAAAATTTTACCAGCAACGTCTTCCACATGATCAAAAAACAGGTCATTGGTATATATGCCATTAAAGAATGAGAAAGAGCAACTTCGGATAGAAGGATCCTAAGAGTTTCTTGATGATCTGCCATAGCTCTCTTATAAGAACCAATGTCCTAATGTAAATCCATCTGTGAAGGAACACCTCTCCCTAAGACTCTGTTAGCAGCAATATGGCCTTTTCCCTGGTTCTTTCTCATTTCCTTTCTAATCAGAATGGAACCTAACCATAGAGGTGGTGGGAGGAGATGGTTTGATGTTATGCTCTTTGATGTGCCAGAATGTACACCAATAGGATCAAGCCCCTGATTCTAACTTTGAAAAGCCTTATTTCCCTAAATGGTACCTGTGGGAGAAATCTGGGAAATAACTTTGGAAAGCAATTAGTTTGGTACAATTCAAAAAACAAAGGGAGAACAGGAAAGGCATTATGCAAATGTGTGGCTTTTCAAAACTATACTGCCTTGAGAAAAGCATGGTCAGATGTCTAGCCGAGAATGGTACAAGAACAAGTTTGAAAATGTTCTGCTGTTCTATATTCACTTACAATTCTGTCATACTATTAAGCTTCAATTGGATTAATATTATACATTTGACACATAAAAATAACCTTAGAGGAAATTCACTTATGAATATAGATATGAATATGTCTAAAAAAGATACAAGCAAATTGAATTCAAGCGTGCATCTACCATGACCAGGTTGGTTTTAATTCAGGAATACAAATCATAGGAAATCTCTTTAACAGCAGTATGTTCAAATAAGAGAACACTTTTGACAACCTCAGTAGCCTCCCAAAAGACATGTGATAATATTCAATACTTATTCCTGATACATATTTTAAGAAATGAATAATTCACCATTATGTATCTTAAAGTAAGGCCAAAATGAAAAGTTTCAGGAATCAGACTAGTATACTGCAATATTATTTAGCATTTTTCTAAATGTCCCAACAAATACAAAAATGTGAAACAGGAAGAAAAATATAGCAATTAGAAAGGAGGAAGCAATATTCTCATTGGCATAATTTTATATTTAGAAAACCCCAAAGAATCTATTATAAATTTTTATAGTTAATAATGGAATTAAGTAGTATAGCCTCTTATAAGAAAAAAAGTAATAAAAGCAAATTTCAATTAGCCACTAAGAACTAAATTTTTTAAATTCCATTAATATAGCAAGCAAAATCTAGGTAGGATCTTCATGAAAAACATGAAATAATAAGGTTTGAGGAACCATGAATCTTCCAAACTAAAATACTATAGATTTAGTATCACTGCCTGCTGGGGTCCAACCCCAGCAGGTCCAGGGGTCCCCAAAGGTGTGGACAGAGTCGGTGAAGAATGAATGACACGAAGACAGCCTTCAGTTGATCAGCAGCCTAGTCAGGACCTCTAGCCAGGATCTGGTCAGGATCTCCAGCGATGTTCTGGTCAGGAACTCCAGTGAAGTTCTGGTCAGGATCTCCAGCCAAGTTCTGATTAGGATCTCCAGAGAAGTTCTGGTTAGGTTCTCCAGCCAGGTTCTGTCTTGGATCTCCAGCCAGGTTCTGTCTAGGTTCTCCAGCCAAGTTCTAGCCAGGTTCGGTCACCAGGTTCTGTCCAGGTCCTCCTGCCATGTTCTGTCTCTAGGTTCTGTCTCTAGGTTCTGTATCTAGGTTCTGTCCATAGGTTCTGTCTCTAGGTTCTGTGTCTAGGTTCTTCAGCCAGGTTCTCTCGCTAGGTTCTGTTTCTAGGTTCTGTGTCTAGGTTCTCCTGGGAAGTTCTGGTTAGGATCTCCAGCCAGGTTCAGTCACCAGGTTCTAGTCAGGTTCTCTTGCCATGTTTTCTTGCTAGGTTCTGTGTCTAGGTTCTGTTTCTAGGTTCTGTGTAGGATCTCCAGCCAAGTCCTGTCTCTAGGTTCTGTCTCCTGTTGTCTTGTTACATCTGTATTTATATCAGTTGATTTTAATCCTATCAATTTCTATTCCAAAGGTTAGGGTGTTTCTTATCTCCATTCCAGGGAGTAAAGATTATGTAGCTTAAGCGTGATTGTTTGTAGTTACAAATGGTTAACTACCCGCCTGGCACTTAGTTAAGGGGTTTTATCTCCTCCCTAACTTCAGGGGAAAATCCCTACCTGGGGAAACAACCTTTCTCGGAGAGGTGACCTTGGTTAAAACACATAGCGCTAAGGGGAGCAAACATATTAAGAACAGTATGCCATATACGCCAGGTCCCTTGAAACATATGCTGTGCAGATGTTTCTTCTCTGAAGCAACTGTGTCAAGCAGAAAGGATGGACCGGCTCCCGGCAACTGCCTACAAAATTCACATGGGCTGTTTTTAAAGTTAACACAGTGAGCCCTGGCCGGGTGACTCAGTTGGTTGGAGCATCGTCTCAGACACTAAAAAAGGTTCAGGGTTCAATTCCCAGTCAGGATACAGACCTAGTTGGCATGATTTGGGTAGGCTTTTTCTGAACCCCTTCAGTGTAGTCACCAAAAATAAATAAATATCCTCCTAAAAGTATTTCGGTAGATATATGTGTATGGACATGTGCATTTTAGTTGTGCACGAGCCACAACATGTGAAATAATTCTCTTTGGGATAACGGATGCCACAATCATAGGCAACTTTAAATTTCTATGTTTAAATGAAGTTTTCAACAATTCTATCCAAGCCTGATCGAAAGGGCTTACTGATCTAGGTCCTTTGAGAAGTAAAACTTTTCAAACAACGCAAAGTAGGAAATTGGCATCACTAAGCTGGAGTTTCCTCTGTGATGTTGCCTGTGTATGGCTTTATTCGGAGCCCTACAAAAAGAACACAAAGCAAGCGAGGAGCCTCTGAAGCTCCAGCTCTCTGCTTCTTCAAGGCCGAAATCCTGTGAGCTATTCTTGTCATCGACTTTGATATAAAATAGTGAAAACACTGGATTATCCTAAGAATGCCATTTTAAAAGAAAGAATCTCTGGGACCATTTTTTTTCTACTGTGACCCAGAAAGACCCACTTATCCATGGGCAAGCAAACTGAGTGTGAGAAGACCCTCAGAGATTGCTCAGCTAGAATGAAGGACCTGGAGCCACCACATCTCATAGCAGAGCTAAATCGCAGTCCTTGTTCCCATAACCCAGGGATCTATCAGGGAAGGGGAGTTGAATGTGGAAAAAAATCTAGAGCCAATTCACTATTCCAGCACTCCTGGGCTGCTTTTTTCACAAATAAACAGGGTAAGAATTATTTTCTACCACCAATTATTGATAAGTACCATAAAAGACAGTTGGCCATAAATACAACTTTTGAAAAATAGATGTTCTAATCAGAGGGGAGGTCTGGCCTACATTAGCTCCATTAATTTACAAGAGTTCTCTTCTGAAGCTGTGAGTAATGTGACGTCTTAGTCACAGCCCCTGAAAATTCTCCAATTTAACCTCACTCAGTTACAATCACTGCCTTGGGTTATTTATTCTAATGCATTTTGCATTCAGTCCACAATGCTCCCACTCATCTGGTCCCCACTCACCCATACTAAGCTGGCATCATTACTCCAACAATCATCTCCTGGACTTTTCTTTAATAGTCACTGCAAGCAACGTGAGAACTGAGTACTGGTTTCTGGCTGCCCTTGGGTGTGACCGCAGAATGCTCCTCCACATTCCTGGGAAGTGACCAGGCAGCTTGAAGTGATTTTTCAAGTCTGTCTTGTGCCCCATGTGGTCTATTTTGATTCTATCAGCTTAGGCGAAAGATGTGGGACCCATGCCCTTCAGTGAACACCCAATGCCAATTTGAGTCCATTTTCCTCCCCTGTTTTAGCCAAGCGTGGCTCCTGCCTCTAAACTCTCATTGTCTTTCCTTCTGTCACCACAGCTGGTTGCTCTCCTAGAGTTTTCTCTCCCCCACAGACTAGAAGTGCAGGATTGATTTCTGCACTGGGAAGAAGGAATTTAATTGGTGAATAACAGTCACTTTTGTTCCCTTGCATTCAGGGAATTTATAAGCTATTTCAGTTTTTCAAAAAACAGGGCCTTCAGGCAAGAGTTGAATTTGAATCTGAGCATCAGCCATTTATCTACCCCAAGCACTCAGAACCCAATGAAATTGCGTCGTTACTTAGAAAGCCTTAATGGACACCCTGGGACCCTAACATGTTCTCTCTCACACATACATAAGCAGTCTGTCAACTTTCTAAAGAACAAAGACCCAATACAGCATCTCTCTACTTTCCTTCCAAGCTCTGTTCCTGCTCACTTAATTTTTGTGTATCCCAAAATAAATTATTTAAGGCATTTTCCTCACGAAAATTACAGCTAAACTAATGTTATAAAAAACTCAAATATTTGTCAGTCTTTCTCAGGAACACAAGAATTGAATTAAATGCTAATACTTTGAAAAGAATAACTGCATTGTAGCCTACTGTGTCTTAAGATTCAAATAGCAAGCCCAGCCTGTACACTAAAGCAAATGAATACAGGGTGACCTTAAAGGTCTTTCCTTCCTGCACGAATATCCATAAGTTGTGCACCGGCTCATTCCACATGTCTGCCACAGCCACAGGGCCACTTCCGTTCTGTGCTAGGGAACCAAACTCTCTCAAACTTCCCTGTATACTGGTATTGAACCGAGCCATCTGTGAATACAATATGTGGAAATAAGTTCAATGTCAGAGGACATGTGTCTATTGAATGAAGTAATGGAAGGATTTATTTTGTCCATGGGGTGGAGGAAGGAGAAAACCCACACTGAAAATCTAATGGGAGAGAAAGTGAATAGTTTTGACTGTGAGATTGTTGATTCTGCCTCAGACGGGCCTGTAGGATATGGGTTCTTGACTTGGTGCAGGAAAGATTTCACAACACAAGTCCAGGTGATTTTGATAGTACTGAAAGGAGTTTTTAGGGGTAAAATAGGCAGGTTTAGGGAGTTTTAAGAACAGGGGGCTCATGGGGGAGAATTGCAGGGCTGCACACTTGGGGCAGGGAGCTGCCAAAAGGCATACATTCACAGAAGAAAGGAAGAGGAAGACAATCATTTCCAGAATGAAGGGAGAAGAATCCACTCATTCACAGAATAAAAAGGAAAGCCACAGGGAGTAGAAAAACAGAAGTGAGAAAAAGAGGGAGACCCCACTTGGGGTTTGAGCTCTGAAGCTGCTATAGTGACCAATCAGAGGGGATATCAGGACACTGTATCCTTTATAAACCTTAATAAAGAGGGACTTAGTGGGTCTCTCCCCCTCCCCAGGTGGGAGTATGTGCTTGTTTCCCAATAAATTTCCACCTTTTCCTATACCACCTTTTGTCCGTGACTTAATTCTTCAAATGCACCTGGACAAGAACCCGGGAAATCACCTTTGCATCCTGCCCAGAGGAAAACAATGCGTTTCAGTTCAATTTTCGTATTTTGGTGCTTTATTAAAGCTAGGGACAGCGAAACAAGGAAGGGCTTAGCATAGAAGAAACAGCAGTGTTATCGGGTGTCCTCTGTGTCCCCACTCGTTGTCCGTGGAAGTGGAATTCTTGTGGCGTCCCAAGGAAAGGCATTCCGAGAGACTCACAGGGGAGAATAAGTGATCTTTATTTCTGTGAAATTAAACCCCTGGGTTTCCTTCCTCCCACCCTGATAAAAGGCCAATCTTGTTTTCAGCAAGGATAAGATTAAAGCCACTACCCAGTCTCCGCTCCATGTTAGAGCACAGTCCAGAGCGGTCTCTGACCAGCTTAGCTGGCTGCGTAAGGCCTCATGGCTACGGGGGCACACAGGCAAATGTGGGTCACAGAGCAAGTGAGAAACAGCAGCACAGCCAGGCTGGGTGGCTCAGTAGTTGAATGTTGACCCATGAACCAGGAGTTCATGGCTCCACTCTTGGTCAGGGCACATGCCTAGGTGGCAGCTTCTATCCCAGGGCATGCAGGAGGCGGCCAATGGATGAATCCTTCTCATCATTGATGTTTCTCTCTCTCTCTCTCTCTTTCTCTCTCTCTCTCTCTCTCAAGTCAATAAAAACATATTTATAAAAAGAGAAAGAAAGCAAAAGAAACAGGAGCTCAAAAGAGAGATTTTTTTTTTGTCTCTGGATTATAACCAGGAGCTAAAGCAACTAATCCTTCAGGTTTTCATGTGCTTTCAGTGGCTCCCTCCACTCTCTCCCCCTAACCGACCAGTCAATTATCTTTTTCCCAGGTTAGACTGACAGGCAAGCACCTTCCCTATGTCACCCTGACTTCACAGTGCATGCACCCATTCTCCCCTTTATTGCACCACTCCCCCAGTGATCTGCAGGGAATAGATTGGTGATTCCCTAGGGATAGTGAAGTTGCAGCTTCCGGGTCAAGTTGCCCAGATGACCATGCTTATAATGGCTGGCTTTCCCTTTGCTCTCTTTCTAGTATTAATATTAAAACCTGGGTAATTATGATGATAATTACCCTCTGGTTGGGGAGAAGTGTGAACCATTTACTCTAAGTGTTCTTGATGAGAGAAGATAGGATTTTGAGATTTACTAGATAGTTCTAAACTGCTTGGACATTTAACTATTTATTTCCCAATCCCACTTGTCCTGGCTCACTGGCCTATCTCAAGATGAACTGAATGGAAATCTGTGAACCCATGAGTGGAAATTAGAAAGAAATTAGTATCTTTAGAAACCTAACGTTCTCATTTCTAGCTATCACTTCCACCTTCAACTTACAAATCATAGCAAATTACAAATTTGTTACAAAGCATTATCCAGAGATGGGTTTTATCCTCAGAATGACTACCTTCTAGCTTGGCCGAGACAGATTAACAGGAGAAAAGCAAACAAAGGTTTAATAACATGTATGTCTCCTGTGTACACATAGGAGCTACCCAGGAAAACTGAGCAACTCCACAAAATGACCTAAACCACCACCTTAGGACCTCCAGCTAAGGACAAAAGATGGGGGGAGGGGGAAATAAGGAAGGTTATCAGGCAAAGCACAAAAGCACAAGAGCATGGTTGTTATGCAGGTTAAAGTGCTGCCTTCTCTATTGATCAGTTTTTAGATATTTAGAGTCATCCTCCCTTCCTGGTACAGAGAGGGAGACACCCTTACAGATGGAGATTTTCCTTTATATGTAAAAGTCTCTTACAAAAAAAAAGTAACTTCTCACTTTTCAGAGCTTTTCCTGTTTGTTGTTTCTCAAAAATAATCATCCTAAAATAATCCTTATGCCAAAAAGGCATATTTTGAGGTGGTGTATTCTGCTGGCCTTCACCTATTTTTCACAGATATATGGCAGCATTTCTGGTTCATATTTGCTATTCAATATATTGTTGAAAATATTATTTTTGAGTACCGAAAATCACTAGCCACCTAAAGTTCATAACAAATAACTAAGAGCTTGGTATAGCGTAGGCTTCAGAAAGACATTTTAAAACATTCAGAGAAAAGATGCATATGTCTTCATAGCCATAGATTCTGAAAGAAAATAAACATTAAGAAAATTGCGAGAAAATTAAATTCTAACTCTACAGTTTTGACTCAATTTGGTCCATATGCCCATGCTATTTCCTTTAACTGAGATTTCCTTTTTCACATATTCAAATTACATTATTTAACAAATCACACAGGAATTGTTTCTGTATATGTAATCTAATTTTTGCTCTCTTGCCTCACATGTGGCTATATTTTCCTTTATTCATTCTTGCATTGATCCTCTTCCCTCTTTTTTTTTCATTTTTATTTCTAGAAACCCTGAATCATTGGAGAAACCACAGAATGCTGGCAACTAATATTGTACCCTGTCCCTGACAGATAGCTCATTATAGGTGTCACTGGCTACACAAAGATGAGTGAGGATAAGAAAAGTGCATCATAAGTGACCTCATCAGTTCCACCTAATGCTAACACTAAGACCTCTAATTCATGAAGCTATATCATCAGCACGCTAAGCTCCCTGAGGACAAGAACCAGAATATCCTTTACTGAAGCAAGAAGTTCATTTAATTTAGCACGTTAGCGCTCTTAATCTGTACAAGAAAGAAATATATAAAGAATTATGCAGGTATTTATTCTGCTTTTTAGAATGGCACCATCTCAGGGCAAAAATATAATAAGCTAAGTAAGAATGCCTAGAAACAGCAAAATGGAACTTCAAGTATGGGCTTAAGCTGTCAACCTATCAGTAAAAATCTATTTAAAAAGTGGCATATCATAATGCCATGGCATATTCTAGAAGCATGACTAATCTAGAAGCATAAAGTTGCACACCAAAGTATGTAAGTTCTGTAAAGTATAAATTTAAAGTGGGGTAGTAGAAATATACCAACTGATTGCAATATTCATAATGATGCAAAATAATCCTTTTCAAAATGAAGGCCCTTATCATGGAAATAGTGATTTTATTCTTTCTTAAAATTATCGTATATGTGTGTGTGTGAGTGTGCACACTCATGCGTTTGCATGTGTGTATGTTTAAGGGGTATTGCTGTGAAAGAGAAAATGAATGTAAAGAAGGGAATAAAGCAAAACAATAATAAAATGTGAAGGTTTGTAGAGTAGATTTGTATTTAAAAAGAGAAAAAGGTAAAGAGAAAAGGCTCTGTTTTTCTTAGAAAACCATTGACCCCCTTAACCTCCCACATATGCTCTGATTAGCTCAATGGCAGTCTTTATCTCATCCAAAGCCTTCAACCTTGAAAAAGCACTCATCTCTATGCAAAGCAATCAGGATAAAAGTGTGCCCTGCGCAAAGTAGGTTCTCAATAATGATGCTTTGGCCATCCAGAACAAGGTAAGGAGGGGCATTAATGAGTCAGGTCTGCTGGAAGTAGCACACATTTTAGAAATAAAAGGCTTTGCTAGAAAGGGTGTAATTTCATCTCTGAAGGTCACAGAGTCCTTTGCATTCACTTCATTTCTGGATATTATATGCTGAAATTAGAATTGTCCTCCTAAATTTGGTTAGCATCTGCTGAACCAGGTCAGCAAAAAGAAACCAACTTTAACATGATTTGAAATTCTAATTATTTCAATATGGTCATTACTTCTGGGGAAATTGTCACAGGAGCATTGTTTAAATATGTTCATTTAATTTTGATTTTTGCTCTCAAGCATATGAGCAATACTAAGGCAACTTACCAAGAAGAACTATAAAATTCCAAATTCCTCCAAAAACATAACAATAAACATAGAATAGTACTATCTGAAATAGACTTAAACTCCTAAAACAAGGCTTCGTACTATAATTTATGTTAAATTCTGTAATCCCAAACCATAGCTTAAGTTGAAATTTCAAGACATGAACTGCAATATTTTCAAAAAATAATCCCACATTCTGGTCCCACATGCTCTTCCAGATCCCTGCACTCTCCTACCAAGAGGTGTGGTCTATTTCCCCTCTCCTTGAAATTGAGTAGGTCTGATTACCTTGACAGAACGCAAGAAGAGATGTTATGTGGCTTTAGGCACTGGGTCAAAAAAGACAACTCAGCTTTTGCTGGCTTTCCCTCTTTCTCTGAGTATGAGCCTTATGAGCCTTCTGCCAATTTGTAAGAAGTCCAGCTTCCCTGAAGCCACCAAGCTGGCAAGACCAAATAGAGACTACAGAGACAGAGAGATGGGCAGAGAAACCTTCAGATAAGTCCAGCCTCCAGCCATCAATGCAGTGAGCTAGTTGGTGTGCATGAGAAAGAAGATGAAGAGACAAGTCTGGGAGGTTCTGAATTAA
Organism: Myotis lucifugus; assembly: GCF_000147115.1. Lineage (NCBI taxonomy): Eukaryota > Metazoa > Chordata > Mammalia > Chiroptera > Vespertilionidae > Myotis > Myotis lucifugus. The sequence continues at coordinate 19,746,479 of NW_005871048.1, forward strand.
CCACAGGGGAAGATGGTAAGAGTGGGGACACGATGAGACATGTCTTATTGATACAGGAAGCATAAGTATCCAGGTGGAAGAGGTTAAACCCCATTTCTCACTGAGGAACAGAGATTATAAACCTTTACATTTTGTTCCATATGTATTGCCCTCAGTAAATCATCCTATGATATTCCAGTGTATAAAGGGAACATATATGGGCCTCTTAGTAAATAAATTAGCACCATAGAAAATCAAACGGAAAATATATGCATTCCTTGAAAACAAGATAAAATCTTAACATTTTCTTATTTTATGAAGTTTATCTTAGTGAATAATGAAAATGCCATGCTCTAACACAGTGGAATGGCATAAAAACCCAGTGTTATAAAGAGGCTTTAAAATATCCTATATATTTTAACAAAAGAGTAAAAGTGTCCAATTTGTTTTCACCTCAATCTCCATAAAGAAAATGCTATCAAATCAAAGGATAAAGTGCTTTTTTTTCTTTCTTCTAAATCTTGAAACAATTCATATAATTTCCGACATCGCTTTGCACTTGTATATACAGATCTAATTAAAAAGCCTAGAAGTCCATGCTAAGCTAAGCCTCAAGAATTTGAAATTGCTAAAAATCAATAAGAAATTAACGTGGTAAACTATAGTTGGTCTTGAAGATCTTTGCAAATTCACAAAATGCTTCCAAATCATAGAAGCTCATCCCCAGGGCTCCAAGGAAACCAGAAGTTAGTCATATTTCCATTTCCCCCATGAATGGTAATGCTAATTACTCTCCCTCCCTCCCTAATATCGCATCCTATGTCTTATTACAAAAGGAAAACACAATAATTTATACACATGAAATCACATCAGAGAGAAACAGGGCCAAATGGATCTACCTTAGCACCAGGAACCCTGAGGGAAGAGTAAATGCCCAGGATTTCCACACAAAGACTCGTGGGCAAAGTTTCAAGAGCGATTTGAAAAGAAAATGAGCGAAAACAATTAAAATGTGAAAGCACTTTAACTGACACAGAATCGCCTTCCCTCCTAAATGACTGTCCAAGCTGGCCTCACAAGCAAATGTCAGGAGCTGCGTTTCAATCAAACAGGAACAGCTGCATGTGCCTGGCACACTGGTGACCCTGAGAGCATTTACCAAACAGACAGCCTGGAAGTCAGATTTGTTGAGTGTGGACAGTACGCACCTAGATGTTCATGATGAGACAGTCTATCAAAGTCTAGGGAGAGAGGAAAAAGAATGTTCGCTCCCAGGAATAAATGTGTTCACACTGGCACTCACGTGAGCTTCATCCTGTGACACTCAGAGCTCTCAATGCATTCATCTCAGTCTTCCCCACGGGCAACTCTATAAGTAGGAAATACCGAGTGAATGCTGGATGTGAGTGGGCCCTTCTGCTTGTAACAAGGCCACCAACTGCACCGAAGGAAGTGCTGCAAGTAATGAGGGAGAGAAGTGCCATCAGCTTTCCTTCCCACATTGTTAACAGTATCAGTCACTTCCTTCATCACTCAGCATTTAAAAAAAAACCTCATTGAACATTACTGAAAGTACTCATATGCCTACAAAAAAGTCTGCTGATTGGAACTCAATTGGCTTAATCTTTTTAGTGTTTTGGTCTTAAGGGTCTTCATTTATCTCAGCCTTTTCCATTAGGAAAGATATTCTTGTATTATCTCCATCATCAATTAATTGCTTGACTTGAAAGTCACTAAACCTCTGTGCAAGTTCTTCTATTTTCAAGATGTTAAAAGGATTATAAAATCTATAATGCAAACTGCTGAAAAATTTAACACCTTCACTTATAAGACTGTGAATCATATACCTGTGGTTATTTTGCTTAATTTTTTATTCTCATTAACTCAATACATCCATCACATTCTTTCCCAAGTGCATATCAAATATCGACCTAAGCTCCATGTGCTCAGAGTCAAGGAAGAATTGCAACTTTCCACTTGTGCAAGATGTTGGTTATTTTCATTCATATTTCTAAATATATTAACATTGACCTTGATACACTGGCTTAACACACTAGCAATAAACCTGATCTCTTCCAAAAGACATAAAGTTTTCAGAGCAACATACCAACAACTTTGAATAGCAGGCATAAATGTGCCTGATGTAAACATACCATAATGACACCACCAGTGATGAGTTGCAGTAAGTATATTAAAAGGAAATTACCACTGTGGTGTTTATATCCCATGAAGCTCTCCCAAGTTGGCAGGACACAGATCTCTGTCAATTTCAATACTTTATCAAATCTCCCAATTTTTTTCACTGGTGTATTTCCATACAGTAGTGTATGGTATAGTTTCAGCTCCAGCTCTTCCCAACTATACCCTTTGCCTCTCTCCCCTCACCTGTTATCTCAGGTAGAGGGCTGGTGGTAGCTGGCCTCAGGAGCAGTTCCTAAGTATGAATTATCAAACATTAGGGAGAAGGAATTCCTAATGTTTGATGGGATGTAGGTAAGTCAGATCTCATGATTTCCCTGCTGAAAACACTCTATTAGATGCCATAGTTGGTAAAATAAAATCCCAGCTCTTTCCAATGACTCACAAGACCTAGTGGTCTGACTCTTAGGCCCCTCTTTGACCTCAGGCTTATCCACACTCCTACTTCCTCATTAAGCCTCAGCTACACCAGCCTTCCTCTCTAACCTCCAGTGGCCAACAAGTTGTACTGCATTAAGAACATAGACAGTATAAATAGTGGCCTGGTGATACCACTTCCCAGTTTCACTGACTGTCTCCCTCTCTCTGGGCTTGTATAACTGCTCCTTCCATTAGGAATGTTGTTATGCCTGCTCTTAGCACAAATGTCCATTCCTCAGATCAGCCTTCTCTAAACATCTCATCCAAAGAAGCAAACACCACCCACCCTGAGAGGTTATACTTTCCCTCAATGCCCTCATTGCTCCCTATCATTATCTCCTCAGTTTCTTTTCTTTCATTCTGTCTTTTCTCATTAAGATGTAAGTTCTGCCTGGCTGGTGAGGTTCGGTGGTTGAGCATTCACCTATGAATCAGGAGGTCACGATAGGATTCTCCATCAGGGCACATACCCTGTTTTCGGGCTCGATCCCCAGTGGGGGGCATGCAGGAGGCAGCTGATCAATGGCTCTCTCTCATCATTGATGTTTCTATCTCTTTCTCCCTCTACCTTCCTCTCTGAAATCAATAAAAATATATATTTTAAAAAGATGCAAGTTCCATGAGGGTGGAGACCTTGCTTCCTTTTGAATTTCTAGCTCTTGACATAGAACTTGAACACATATCAGGCATTTGTCTAAATATGTGTTTAATTAGTTAATGGGTTTAGGATATATGGATTCCAATCTCATTATTTGGAAAGTCACTTATTTTCTTGAAGTTTTTCAATTACCTCATTTATAATCAAAGATAATTACATCCTCTCTACCTCTGCCTCACTGTGAAAATGCAAATTGGATAATCAAATGAAACTGTAAATATTACCTAAATATTGGTTGTTATTTAAAAAAACAACAACAAGCTAACATAGTAGAATAAGTGCTAGACTAAAAGTCCAAACCTAAATGCAACTTTCTTCAAATCCTTATTGTGAGACTCTGGGTAAATATGCACTTCCCTGAGCATCTGATTCTTGCAAAGTGGTGGGGATGCCATTTTATGAGGAATACATGACTCCTCTAGATAATCCGAAAAGTCATGTGTGAATATGGAGAAAAGGCTACCTATAAAATAGTGGAATCAGACCAAGACAGCCTTAATGTTCCTTTCAGCTCGATTATACTTTGAAAGGGGTATTCCTGCACGTGTCCCCATCTTCCTATTTAGGGTAGTTTGAGGTTCACAGTAAAATGGAAAGGAAGGTACAGAGATTTCTCATATACCTCATCAACATCCTCCATCAGAGTGGCACATTATCACAACGGGTGCACCTACATGGATACATCATCACTACACAAAGGCCATAGTTTAGTTTAGGATTGATTAACTCTTGGTGTTTTACCTGGGCTTGGACACATGTATTCATCAGTATAGTATAATACAGAGTATTTTCCCTGCCTAAAAGTTTTCTGTGCTCTGCCTATTCATCTCTCCTTCCTCTGCCACCCACCCCAAACCCTGTCAATATGGGTTTTACTGTCTTCATAGTTTTTCCGTTTTTAAAATATCATATAGTTGGAATCAAACAGTTATAGCCTTTTAAGATTAGCTTCTTTCACTTACAGGATTCGTTATAGCTTTTTTTTTTAGTACTGAATTATTTTCCATTATCTAGATGTACCACAGCTTACTTATCCATTCACGTACTGAAGGACTAATGATTGCTTCCATGTTTTGGCCATTATGAATAAACATCCGTGTTCAGGTTTTTGTGTGGACATAAGTTTTTTACTCCTTTGGGGAAATACCAAGGAGAGCAACTGCCAGATCACATGGTAAGTTTATGGTTAGTTTAGTCAGAAACTGCCAAACTGTCCTCCAGAGCAGCTGTGCCATTCAGCATTTCCATCAGCGAGTGAGAGAGTGCCTGTTGCCCCACACCCTCCTCAGCATTTGGGGCTGTCAATTTCTGCATTGTGGACGTTCTAAAAGGTTTGCAGTCATTCTAATTGGTGAGTTGTTGTGTTAATTTGCATGTTTCTGATGACATATGATGAGAAGCATCTTTTTCACATGCTTATTTGCCATCTCCCCTCTTTATCCACCCTACCTTTTGTGTCAAGTACATCTAAAAGACCATCACCACCTTCAAGTTTCTCCCTATAATGGATGTTCACATGAAAATAATTTGTTGACAGTAATTGCTTTCTAATTTTATTTTATAATCTTTACAACATTTAGCATTCTTGTCATTCAACATAAGTCACTTCAGGGACTCAGTCTCTACTTCTGTGAAATGAGTAGGCTGGCTCTGACCATCCCCTTCCAGCCCTATTATTTGCTGAATCTAAAATGCTTCTCAAAGCCTTTGTTTATAGCATGATACTGCATCTCCAATCTTTTTGGATGTTTTAGGAAAGATGACAGGAATGATAAGGCCTCTACCCAGAATAGGCAATGTAACTGTGTCACATAATTTTTAAAAGTTTGAAATAGATGGGCTTTTGTCATTTTCCTTCCATCATTCCTACTGTATGACACTGCATTTACCAGCAATCTTACCTAAACCTCCCTGGGATAAATTCAGCTCTGCATGACAGATGGTTAAACCAATTTTAGATACTTGGTGTCAAACTTACACCAACATTTACTTAGCAGTATATTACAACACTACTTTAAACTTACAAGGATTATTTTCATTTTCTTACTCTTTTTACAAGTTATCAGTCCTACGAAAATATTACATTATTTGGAATATTCGTCCTGGGTACATTCACATTTCCTAATCTCAGACCTTTACCTGTGAGTCTCCCCAGTTCCTGAACCTCTGTGCTCTGAGACCCCTAAGCTCAAACTGTTAGAGCGTTTCACTAGATACATTTGGAATTCCCAGGCAAAGATATTCATGAAAATCAAACCAAAGGTGAGTATCAGAGTAAATCAGATTTATATTTGACTCTGTGACTGATTTTCATTTGATCAACTGCCTTATTTCTTTATTATACTCTTGCACGTAGGTCACTGCTAAATGTCACAGTTGCTTTACGTCAAAACAAAGTGAAAACATGATACTATTCATCTATGGACATAAATTCAAATTTAGTAAGAATTTTCTTGAGAGCTATGATAAGATCTTCTTTACTTTTTAAAGAACTCACGGGTGCAAATGGAACACGATGAATGTCCCCGCCATGTTTCATTTGGTTTTCCATTTGGCTCCCATTTGATAGTGACTGTCTTGATACCATAAACGGTCAGCAGATGTGTAGAGCAGAAAGTTATTTTTTAGAGATAAAAATTATGGGTTAAGTTCTCTACAAATGAATGTGATATAAGAAGCTTAAGGAAACAAACCGCAAAGAGTTCCAAAAGAAGAAAAATACTTGATATTGAACCATCGCATAAAATAACATTAAAACAGCCTCCAATGATTTTTTTTTCATTTTTAGTAGTGGGAGTCCCCCACTACCACAAATTATGTGGTCAAATTCCCCACATTTGGGGAAATTGCAGGGCTCAGCACATCCAGAGTGCAATGGATAAGCCTTGCCTTGGGAAAACCACCTTCCTGATCATGTTCTCCCCCCTGCCAGGTAAGTATTCAAATGATGCTTAATTCCTTTTCCCCCCTGAATTATTCTAAGTGATCTTTCAGATTACTAAGATATTTTCCAATGTATCTTACCAATTACCTCCACTTTTTATTGGGAGTAAAAAAAAAAAAGAAAGAAGTCTAGCATTTATTGAATACAGGTATTGTCTCATTTATCACTCATAATAGCCATACAAGGGAAGAATTGTTATTTCCATTTTATAGATAAGAAAACTAAGGCTTGGAGTGCCTAAGAAGAACTTATCCAAAAACATAAAGTAGAAATGTTAGCGTCAGATTTGAAATTAGTTCTGTTTAAATCAAAACTGATACTTTTTCCCTTACACTGCACTATCTCTGGCACTATAAGAATGCTCTTCTATCAGGAGAATAGAAGCAATGTTCAAAAGAAAACAGCCAGCCCAGCCAGTGCAGCTGAGTGGTTGAGCATCGATCTATGAACCAGGAAGTCGGGATTCAATACCTGGTCATGGCACATGCCCGGGTTGCAGGCTCGATCCCATGTAGGGAGAATGCAGGAAGCAGCCAATCAATACTTCTTTCTCCTCATTAATGTTTCTTTCTCTTTCTCCCTCTCCCTTCCTCTCTGAAATCAATAAAAAAATGTTATGTTAAAAAAAGAAAAAGCAAACAGCCAGTCTTGGTGATCATGAGCTCTGTCCTTCAGTCCCTGCAAAATGGGAGGACGAAGTGAAGAAGCATAGGCTTGACTTAGAGGCTTTGCTGTGGTGCTTCATTAGACAGGGGTCCCACAAAGTGGCACCTTACATGGTTTCTAAGAGAAAGGATTTGAGGACTTAAAAACGGAAGTAATTTTGCTCTAAAACATTTGCAGTAGATTAAAGAGAGAGTAGTAGAAATCAAACATAATGGGCAGAAATTGTTTTCTTAGGGGTTGTCAAAGATATAACCAAAGTTCAAGGCCAGAGAGAACTCTTCAATTACAGATGCCAAACAAATTTGTTTCTAGCTACATTTATAAAATGCACCTGCATCTTTTCCCACACCCCAACCCAACCTTGACTTTGCTCATGCCCTTCTCCCTGCCTGAAATGTTCTTCATTCCAATACCATCACCAGTACCACCTAAGGAATCCCTAGATTATCTCTATTACTTCCAACTAATTGAAAACCCACCTAACTGTGTGAGTTAAAAATAAAACCATAAATATTCCAAAATTATAAATGCAAATGAACTCAGTTAATTTCCTGTCATAACAATTTTTAAAGAGCCAGTGTTTTCCTTCTTTCAGTTTTATCACCACCAATCTGTTGGGGTTCATAACATAGCATAATAGTCAAGATCACAGCTGCCGGAAGCGGACTACTGGAGTTCCAAATCCACTTCTGCTTTGTCACCTTCAGGATGTACATGAGCTCTATGAGCTTTAGTTTTTTTCATCTGTAGTATACAGATAAAAATAGTATCTAGGATTTGATAACAATACATGTAAAGTGAGGACTTCATATTGTCATAAGAAAAACTGTAACAATCTTAAAATAGCTCCTGGCACATAGCATTATATAAATGCTTTTATTATTATTTTTGTGCTCATGGGGACATGCAGTCTCCTTCTCTCTCCCTCCCTTCCCTTTCTCTCATCAAATATATTGATGATCACTTCCAGAATAGGGTGGTATATGTGGTATACCTAGTGTAATAATAATAATAATATAGTAGGAGTTCTCCAGAGAAACAGAACTAACATACAGAGAGAGAGAGAGAAAGAGAGATTTTAAGGAATTTATACAATTGTAGAGGGTGGCAAGTTCAAAATTTGCAGGGTTGGCAAGGAAGAGTTGATGTTGCAGCTCAAGCCCAGAGGTAAACTGTAGGCAGATTTCCTTCTAGTTGAAGGTGTGTATAGACCCTTAGAGATAATAACAAAGATTAGATTTATTAGCTGCCTAGGGAGATTTGGCTTAGGGTTGGATCTAAGTTTACTCAAGGAAAATAAAGAAATGTGATATATATATATATATATATATATATATATATATATATATATAATTAAGTTTATTCAAGAAAATAAATGTGGTATATATATGCATATATATATATATATATATACATAAACAAATAAATATATACATAAATACAGTACTTCTTTTTTTAATATGTTTTTATTGATTCCAGAGGAAGGGAGAAGAGAGAGATAGAAATATCAATCAGAGAGAATCATTGATTGGCTGCCTCCTGCTCGTCCCACACTGGGGATCGAGACCAAAATCCAGGCATCTGCCTTGACCAGGAATCGAACCTCCTGGTTCACAGGTTGATGCTCAACCACTGAGCCACACCAGCTGGGCATGTACAGTACCCCTTTTATACTTAAATTTGACAATCACTAAACTGGACTAAATGAAAAAATGAAAGGGAAGTCTGTAAGCAAATTTCTGGGCACCACTTTTTTTTAGTGACTATCAATCCCCAGTGAAAATGGGGAGTTAAGTAGAGAATTATTAAAGTTTTTGCTTTCTCATTCTGCAACTGGTCAAAAGACTCCATTATTCATATTCTTGTTCCCATGGAGAGCTTTTGAAATAATTAACCACTTCTAATGCTTAATTTCATTCCTCCATCCTTCCTTTCCTTTATTAACTTAACGTGCACTTTAATTAATTCAATTTGAAAAAATATAGGCAAGACATCATCATCTCTTACCCATATTACAAGGATGACTTTACTAATTTCTTTGCTTCAACTTTTCCATTATCCATAAGGCAGTCAACATGATCTTTCAAAAACATAAATCAGTTCTGCTTAAAATCTTCCAATGGCTTTTCTGCATTTATAGTAAAATGTAAAGTCATTATCATCATGGCCAGTTCATCATGCCACAGCTGATCTGGCCTTTGCCACTTCTTCACGTTCATGTCATACACCACCACTGCACACCAGCCACACCGGAAACATTTCTGTGGTTCAAACAAGCTAATGTTTATAAGCAAATGGTATGTTAGGCCTTTGGTAATTACTATTAAAAAGGCTTGGGATCCTCTTCCCCCAAATCTTCTCTTGCTGGCTCTACTTTTCTATAGGGAGCCCAGTGAAACAGCCCCCCACAGACAGAACATCTCTGCCTGTCTAGTCAAAGTCCAACCGCCCAGATCACCTTTTGCAATTTTCTCACACTGATTTATTTCCTTCATGACACTTTTTATTATCTTAAAATATCTCATATATTTATTTGTTTACTTCTATGCTGCTTGTTTAAGCAGAGATGAGGGAAGTTCATAACATAGATCAGGGATTGGCAAGCATTTCTAGAAAGACCAAAACTGTAAATAATTAGCTTTTACAACCATACCAGGTAGTACTATATTGTTAGTTTTAACCATTAACCAAAATTTGGAAACTTCAACAACAGAAGGAAAATTTATACTATTCACTCATATTTTTGCTCTTGTAATGTTTACTCCTTCCTGATGTACCAAGATTCCTTCTTTTATCATTTCTGTTTAGATAGGTTTTCATTAGCCATTCTTTTAGGGTAGGTCTGCTGATGACAAATTATCCTAACTTTCTTTAATCTGAGGATATCTGGATTTTCCCCTTATTTCTGAAGGATATTTTAAGGCTTTTGAGGTTGTGGTTGTTGTCTGACCACTGACATTTCCAGGTGTCTGACTCCTTCAGTTTCAATAATAGGCTAAATGAGGCATAATGGAACTGAAGATACTCATCAGTGCTATTTCTTAGGTCCTGAGGACCCTAGTTGGTTTGTGTTTTTCTCTCTGACTTTCAGGGTCTTTTTGTTTGTTTTTATTACTCGGTATTTATTTATTTGTGTGTTTGTTTATTCCTCAGTGGAGGATGTGTTTATTGATTTTAGAAAGGGAGAGGGAGACAAACAATGATGTGAGAGAGAGAAACATCAACAGGTTGCCTTCCCTACTCGCTTTGACAGGGGATCAAACCTACAACCTAAGTATGTACCCTGACTGGGAATTGAACCCGCAACATTTTGTTACCTGGAACGATGCTCCAACTGAGTCACCCAGCCAGGGCTATATGTAATGTTTTTAGATATACTTAAAAACTTTTCTACCATTAAAAAGTGTAGACCCATTCTTAGCAGGCAAGCCATACAAAAACAGGTTTCACACTGAATTTGCCTCATGGGCCATCATTTGCCAATCCCTAAAATGGATCAAGATTTCAGAACTATAACTCTTTTTGCTGCCTAGACACAACAGCTTGTCCACAAGAAGAGTGAGGTAAACATTAGAAAGAATAAAATAGCTTTTCTCTTTTTTACTATCTGGGAATATGGGAAGAAGAGGAAGTACTGCTTGTGAGATTGCATTATCAGGATCTGATTAAATTGTGAAAGATCCTAAATGTCACAGAGATTTCATGGTCCCACAGACATAATTCAAAATAAAAATAATACTAAGTCCTAAAATGAATGCAAGAAATTCCAACAAAAGTTCTAATTTTACTAATTATGACCACTTTTATGTTTATTTGTGAAATATCCATAGCTTCAAATAACATTTTGAATAATTACCCTTCTTTGTTTTTGCTCTAATTATATTTCTAATCTGCTTGTTGACTAATTCAACTTGACAAATTAAATACATAAATGCACTAATTTCCTCTTATATACAAACATAATTGTATTAAGAAGGTAGCAGAACACATTCAAGCAGATCATCCTCGGAATATTAAAACATCTAAAACAAAGACATAGATAGGAGAGATAGCTTGAAAATAGCAAATAATAACTGTTAAGACAAAACTGAAAAGAAATTAAATATCTGGGAAACTGAAAAATATCCAGCGAAGAAAAACTTCCAAGAACCCAAGACAACATTGACTTTAGAAGAGAAATTCAGATAGAGTCTTACAATGGGAAAGCCACCCAGCTGCAAAACATTTCGAGTGAAGGCTGGGCAGGGGTGGGGTTGGGGAAGACAATGTTGGTCTCATATGGCAAATGAATGCACTGCCACAGCCTATTGTTCAGCTGAGCCAGCCTGAAAATTCATGCAAAGTGCAGAGTTAGTATACATAATTTTATTCTAAAGCTTTCTTCCTTGAATTGCTATTAAATTTTAAACAAACTGAGACATGAGCATTTACTAAAGTCATTATGATTCCATTGCCCGTAGCATGCAGATCTGTACTCATCGCACCAGACGCTCTTTGCACTGAATTCTGTTCAAAGTTTCTCTTCTGGCTTGGTATTTATTTAGTTTGCTGATCTTCAGTAAGAAACACCCAGTGTCATCTGAAAGGACACATATTGCAAGAATCTAATTTCCTCCCTTACTGAAGCTATGTGATGTGTGACTTCCCATTGAGTACAATTGCCAACAAGGCACAGGTGTGCACTGCATGAGGAGGTGAAAATGTGATTATAGGAAGAGAGATGTTGTGATTCTGTCCCTGTATCCATAATGCAATCAGCCCCAAATGAGTGCCTGCTTTACTTTCTCATAGTAAACACCAAGCCTAGGAAGCAAGGAAATAAAACCTTGCCATATCCAGATTCATAACTACTGTAATTCCATTTAGAACTAAGAAGCAAAGCTACCCCCTCTGCCACCCCCCCGACTCATTGATTGATTCTTTGATTTACTACAGAGAATTGCCCTGGAACTCCCTTTCCTTCTAATGTTTTCATGCTACACTAGTTGAATAGCTAAAACCCAACATTAAATGGGTTTTCCTTTTTCTTAAATGTAACTAAATGAAACATTTATTCTTTAAAAGTTAGTTTATAAAAAGTATCACTTCCCTTTGTTTTAGTGACAAAAATACTGTTTTAATTGGAAATGCTTATAAATTTAACTCAGAAGGAAAGTGGAACTCCCTAAACTGAATAAGACAAGGCACCAAATATTATTACATCAGAGTCAAATATTATTAATTTAACAGTGACTGGTTTCAACTTTGATTGGTGCAAATAACTTACATACAGGCTATTCAATGCAGAATTAAGTGCACTAGAGAAATATGGGAGAAATAAATATCCATTAGTAGAAGACCAGTTAAATAAACTGTGGTATATGCCTATACATTTTATCCATAGTAAACAGGATAACCAGATCTTTATGTAATGAGAAATAATAATCTCTGATATGTATGACTATAATATTCTACCACTTGTTTTAAAAAAGATAAATAAGATGTACATGTGTATTTATGTACTTGCTTATACAGGCATATATCTCTGTAAGGACATAAATAAAGAGTTAACCTTATTTGCCTGTATGGAGAACATTCAGATGGCTGAGAAACATTGGTGCAAGGGAAACTTTTATTGTCTATCATTTTACAGTTTTTGAATGCTTGAGCCATGTAAATTATTATCTATTCAAAAATATACTAAATTTTAAATTTTTAGAAATTGATGTTGAGCCCTAACTGGTTTGGCTCAGTGGATAGAGCATCGGCCTGCGGACTGAAGGGTCCCAGGTTTGATTCCAGTCAAGGGCATGTACCTGGGTTGCGGGCACATCCCCAGTGGGAGGTGTGCAGGAGGCAGCTGACCGATGTTTCTCTCTCATCGATGTTTCTAACTCTCTATCCCTTTCCCTTCCTCTCTGTAAAAAATCAATAAAATATATTCTAAAAAAAGAAATAGATGTTGAGTTGCCAGTTTGTTAAAACGTAATCAATGCAATCAATAACTATACTGTGCTCCATAGACAGATTATCACTAATTTAGGGCTGAATGGATAAAGCATCATACTTATATCAAACCAATTAAAATCTCATGAAATGAACATGATCAGGTTCAGTTAATCCAAATGAGCCCCTAACACTAAAATCTTCTCTACAGAACTGATTTTACTTGTGGAAAAAAACAGGCAGATTAAGATGCATTATGATGTGGGAGACACAATATATATTAGCATGGTCAAATTTAGCTCTTCTGTTAAATCTTGCTTTCTGAAATTCTCCTAATTGGTAAGACATAAGAAGGACTATTCCGGAAGTTTGCAATATATTGGCTAGTTTACACACTAACATAAACAATTTAATTTAATGCAATCTATTCTAACAGGGTTCAGGGAACCAAAGCGCATAACACAGGAAGGTTTTATTGTTGCAGAAAGGAGAGTTTTGGAATCATCTAGTCTCTAGAGCAGCCGTGGGCAAACTACGGCCCGCGGGCTGGATCCGGCCCCTTTGAAATGAATAAAACTAAAAAAAAAAGACCGTACCCTTTTATGTAATGATGTTTACTTTGAATTTATATTAGTTCACACAAACACTCCATAGATGCTTTTGTTCCGGCCCTCCGGTCCAGTTTAAGAACCCATTGTGGCCCTCGAGTCAAAAAGTTTGCCCACCCCTGGTCTAGAGCTTTTGTTGCATTTACTGGATACAAGACATGAACGCTCCCAATAATTTGTTACTGAGTTGTTAAATATCCAAAGGAATGATTTAAATAGTGGTTAGGAGCCTTCAAAAAACTTGGTTGAATTTTAAATTTTGAACAAACTCTAAGCAGAGGAAACAGAAGTTTTATAAAATATAGGCACGCGTTTATTGCCACGGGAATTAGAAATTTAAAGTAATCTCTAATTGAATAGTTGTTTGTATTATCAAAGATCACAATATCTTAAAAGTGCTTCATTGCTTACAAAATATTTTCTTAAGCTGGAACCAAAAGAAACCAAAATAGTAATAATAATAATAATAATAATAATGTCAAGGGCAAATAGTAACTAAACTCTACCATGCAGCAATTGAAATGATAAATATACATACTCATAGAGCAAGACTAAGGTAAGATACGATTCTTCTACTTAAATAATTTCTGGGTATGCCCTACTCCCAGGTATTTTCTTTTCTACTGGAACTTGTTGGTGTAAGAAGTAGACCCTAACGTCCTTTAAGTTGAGATTTTACACTTACTCTTAAGTGTATATATCAAGTCTGAGCTAAGAATGCCAGTTTTGGATGGTAATAATTTTTTTAAGTAACAGTAGGAATAACAAAAAGGAGCTTGCTTTAAGCAAAATTATTCCAAACAGTTGGCCAAAAAAATTAACTGTGGGTACACCTAAAATTTTAATTAGAAACATATATTTTTAATTTAATCTGGTCCTCAGGTATTTTGAAAATGCACCTTCTTTCTCAGAAGAAAAAAACACACACACAGCTCAGAAAGAAAAATTAGGTTATGGGATCAATTTGTAATTATATACAAATCTGTTTATGTGAATATGAGAAAAGTTTAGAAATAAGTATTATGGTCGAAGTTAAAAGAAGTTCAGTAATTAGAAACACCATTTCTAAATTATCCAAGGTTATTTTAGGGTCCCAAAAGTATAGGGCTTTCTCTCTTAAACTAAAGTAATTATAAAACTCAACCAAATAAATTTTTCTCGAGAAAGATGTATTACACAAATAGTTCAAGATTGAAATAAAGCTAATAGCCAGGCTTATCCATAATTTTTAGTGCACAAAACTTTTAAATTCTGGAATGAATGATCAAATAAAAATCAAGAGAAAAATAAAAAACATATTTACAAATAATTAAAACAGCAGCCTTGGCTGGCTTGGCTAGGTGGACAGAATGTCGGCCTGCAGACTTGAGGGGGTCCCAGGTTTGATTCTGGCCAAGGGCACATGCCTGGGTTGTGGGCTCGATCCCCAGTTGGGGGTGTGCAGGAGGCAGCCGATCAATGGTTCTCTCTCAACATTGATGTTTCTATCTCTCTCTCCTTCTCCCTTCCTCTCTGAAATAAATAAAGAAATATTTTAAAAAAGCAAAGTACCATTAGTTCATTATAAGAAATTGGCAATTTCTTCACATTTTAATTTTACTTTAAAAAATAGTGAAATATATACCATAGACATAATGCATTTTTATTCTGGTAAAATTTTCTTTCTGTATTACAAAATTTTATTCAAAAATTAAATTAGCTTGCATAAGGATATTATAATATAAAGTAAAAACTATTTTGGGGGCTACAAACAAAGGTAAATAATAATGAAAATAGAGTCTATTGTGAAAGTGATTAAAGGACTGAAAATGAATCTGTTTCATTTAACTCCATCAGTAATGGTTTGGAAGAAAGATTATGAAATTTTTAGTTCATAATAATGGTATTGCAAATTTCAAAAAGGATAGAGAAGCTAGACAAATGGACCTGAGTGAAAAGAAGTAAGGGCAAGAAGTAAAATTGGATACATTTTAGAAAAATTGAAGTTAATATTGCACATTATCAGAAATGTAAATCATCCCTGGGAAATGTAGGAAAATTAATGTCAAGTTGAATCCCTAGAATTAGATAAAAATTTGAGATTATAGTAAGATGTACCTAATCAGAGCCAGGTATAGTTTCAATCACAGTATTTAGTTTCTGGATAATATTATTTTTCAATCAAAAAATTATTATGTGCATACTGACTCCTGTTTATCAAACTATAGAGAGGATTAAAGTGATGACATATCATTCTTTTGTCTGAGATGTCATAAAATTGAATTATATTTATATACATATACCCACTTTATAAACCACTATATAATGTTTTTCACTGCTTCTTATTATAAATATAGGTGTTATGTTTTTGAAAGTAAGTGAGGCAAAAATAAAGGAAAGAAGGAGGGAAGGAAGGAAGAAGAAAGGGAGGAGGAAAGAAAAGTTAGAAAACTAGAAAGAAAAAAAACATTCAATAACCCCCAAATAACCATTTTCTTGACTAAATATTTTATCTTCTACTTTCCCAAACACTTCTAGGTAGCACCACACTGACTAGATAGAAAATTCTCACTTAGAATTTCCATACAAATTTTCATAACCCAAATAAATAATTAGGGTCATCACAAAGTCAAATGATAAAATCAAAGTGAGAAAAAGAGGTAAGGATATGGTTGAGTATATTCTATATGTCAAACAGGTTGTGTACATTACAAATTTAATTTTCACAACTGCAGTAAAAGGTATATCAATTTAAAGAAGTCACTGAAAAATAAAAAGAAGAAACCAGCCACAGGCCAAAGAACTGGTAGGTAATTAAAACCCAGGTCTGTCTGACTCCAAACTTTCAACTGTACCACATGTTCCCAAAATGATATTAAGCACCTTAAAATAGAAAACATATTCAACTCTGACCCTGGGCTAATAATAAAATTAAATGGAAAGAAGGAGGAGAAGGAGAAAGAAAAGTCATCATGGTGGTCCTTGCATGCTAGTTACTAAAAATTCAATTGAGAAATGAGATAACTACAGTTTGGAGGTATGATATCTATCTATACTAATAAAAGGGTAATATGCTAATTAGACTGGATGTCTTTCAGATGTCCATCCGGACAAAGCCTCAGCGGCTGTGAAGGCCAAGGGCCAGCGGTGCGGGAGAGGCGCAGCCATGGGAGCAGGAGTGGAGGCAGAGGCGGCACCAGCGCGGGAGAGGAGGCAGCGCTGCCACCGAAGCTGCCACCACTGCCCCTTCCACAGAAGTGGCGCAGAAGAGGGGGCTGCGTGGTCCGGGTCCCACTGCTGACCCTTCCGCAGAGGCAGCCACAGAGGCAGCGGTGAAGCCCCGGTCCCGGCGCCACGTCTCCACAGAGGCTGGATGGAGTGCGACCTGCTGTGCCTCAACCTCCCACAGCCCCTCCCCCAGCTGCCTGTCCCCAGATCACTCCCCACCCATCAGTGGGCAGGAGGCGGGGCCAGTGCTAAGAAGCGAGGGCCTAGGGCCAGCAGCCGCGAAGCTGGCAGTAGCAGCAGCAGCTGGTTGATGGGAGCAGTGCCTTCCCATGATCGGCCTGGTCACCTCCTGCAGAGAGAGGCCGGACTGCGGCTTAGGCCCTCTCCTGTGGGGAGCAGGCCTAAGTCATCAGTAGGACATCCCCTGAGGGCTCCCCGACTGTGAGAGGGGGCAGGCCGGGCTGAGGGACCCCCCAGAGTGCACAATTTTTATGCACCAGGCCTCTAGTATATATATAAAAGGCTAATGTGCTAAGTGGCCGAACATCAGACCAGTCGCTATGACACGCAGTGGGCAGACGCTCAACACAGGAGCTGCTGAGCTGCAGTGACTTGGCAGCGGCAGGTCTCAGGTGATACACACTGAAACCAGAGAGAAGGGAGCCCGATTCCTAGCAGGGACGCATAATTCCACCTTCCAGCCTTGGGTTATGTTGTTGCTGGGGCACTGTCGGCCCTGAATTTGTTTTACTGCACACTTGCGTTTGTGTTCAACACCCTCCGACAGCAACTTTGCAGAGTGCCCTCTCACACACTGGGACCCCTCGGGGGATGTCAGAGAGCCAGTTTCAGCTCAATCCCCGCAGGCCAGGCCGAGGGACTCCACCTGCCAGAGGGACCCCCCTCACTCCTCAGACATCAGGGAGGGACCATGGGAGGTTGGCTCCAGGGCTTGTCCGGCCCATCTCGCCCAGCCCTGCCCCACAGCCCACCTTCTAATTAATTTCCTTTCAATGTGCATGAATCCATGCACCGGGTCACTAGTGTAAATTTTAGAAGAGATTTTTCAGTGTAAATTCTGCCAGGGAAGGTTCCCAGAGAAGGCAATTTTTCAGTATGTGTGAGATTTGGATAAGAAAACCAGGGACGAAAAACTATTCACACCTATTAGAATGGCTATTGTCATCAAAACCAAAAATAACAAGTATTGGAGAGGTTGTAGAGAAAAGGAACCCTCAGGCACTACTGGTGGAAATGCAAACTGGTACAGACACTATGAAAAACAGTATGGAGGCTCCTTAAAAATTAAAAATAGAGTTACCATGTGACCCAGCACCCCTCTTCTGGGTTTCTACCTGAAAAATTTGAAAGCATTTATTCACAAAGATATAGTAACCCATATGTTCATTGCAGCATTATTTATAGTGGGCAAGACATGGAAATAACCAAAGTCCTTTGACAGATGATTGGATAAAGAAGATATGGTACATATATGCAATGAAATGCTATTCAGCCATAAAAAAAAGAGCCCCAGCTGGTTTGGCTCAGTGGATAGAGCGTCAGCCTGCGAACTGAAAGGTCCCAGGTTCGATTCCGGTCAAGGGCACATGCCCGGGTTGTGGGCTCCATCCCCAGTAGGGGACTTGCAGGAGGCAGCCAATCCATGATTCTCTCCCATCATGGATGTTTCTATCTCTCTCTCCCTCTTCCTTCCTCTCTGAAGTCAATAAAAATATGTTTAAAAAAAAAAAGATGAAATGCTGCTATTTACGACAACATGGATGGACATCTTGAGAATATCATGCTAAGCGAAATAAGTCAAACCACAAACTTAACAACCATATGATATCACTCATATGGAATATAAAACTGAAAATAACAAATGAACAAACAAGAAAAACAAACAGAAACTCATAGACAACAATATGGTAGATACCAGAGAGAAGGAGGATGACGCAATAGTAAAGGATATAGGAGGTCAGATATTTGGTGATGGAAGAATATTTGACTTTGGGTGGTGGCACATAATGCAATAAACAGATGATGTATCACAGAATTGTACACTTGAAACCTATGTAATCTTATTAACCAATGTCACCCCAATAAATTTATTTTTTAAGAGAATCAGGGAGGGAAGAATTTGAAGAAGGGAAGCAGCACCATTTTTAGAAGAAAATAGGCAACACAGAGGAAGAATAGGTAATTCCAGATGTTTTCTGGATCCTCAATCTGCTCATATCCCCAAATGAACTGTCATGCTTTCATATCTTTTTGTACTCTAACCAGCTTGGTTTCCTCATTTTTCTTTTAGGTTTATATAATAGACTTTAAAATTCACAGGGGTGTGCAATTTTTAACTTTTGAGATGAGATCATGACTCATAATCTAAAGTCATTCAAGTGAGGCTAAATGTACCATATGACCAATTATTCCTGAAGAGCTGATATTATTTGTAGTATTTTAAATTCCCATCCTTAAAGTAACCCTGATTGAGCAATGATCTTCCTTTTGTGGTGGTAGTTTTCTCTCTCAAGTGCTCATGATTATTTATTTCCTCAACAGAAAATCTTTATGGCACTTACCACCAGTCTACTGAGACTTATGGTGAAAGTATTGACATTATCCAGGTTGTAATCCAATGATATTTTTTGCCCAAACAATAGTTGCACTGTT
Source organism: Myotis lucifugus (assembly GCF_000147115.1). Classification (NCBI taxonomy): domain Eukaryota; kingdom Metazoa; phylum Chordata; class Mammalia; order Chiroptera; family Vespertilionidae; genus Myotis; species Myotis lucifugus. Next base: position 19,765,758 of record NW_005871048.1, read on the forward strand.
GAACAATAGAAGTGAAGAGTTAAGTTAAGCACCAGAAATAAGGCAAAGCTATTACACACACTTTTACTTACCTGTGTTAGCTAACATTACTCTCCAAAAGGACAAGAGCTTTCTCCTTAGAAATCAATTTTTGCCTTCCAGTTTTTCTTTTTTCTTTGGAAGACAGATAGTATCTATTAATATGGATCCAAACAATCAGAAAGGCCAATGAATACAAACACAAAACTGTTTAAGCTAAAATAATTATGTTAAGATTTTTATAAATCTCAAAAAAAATGTTTGGTCTCAAATTTTTATATCTTCTTCAAAGACCTATGATTCACATTTGAGAGCAAGCTCATGGTCAAAGAATGTTCCTAATAGCAGAAATGAGACTATAATGAGTTTATCAACCCTCAAAACTCTGCCATTCATGCATTTAGTGTTACTCAACTAATATTTACTCAGCACTTATATCAGGTGATGTTCCAGGAGAAACTGCGGTAAACAGAGTCTCTGCCCTAAAGGAGCTCACATTCTAGTGGAAGAAAACCAAAAACAAATAAGTATATAATTAGACCTATAGTATCTGAGATGAGAAGTGCTATAGAGGAGAAGCAAAAGCACAGTGGGGCATGCTGGAGACAGTGGAGAGACAGGTTGCCACTCTATACAGAGTCATCAGCAAGTTGCTAAAGGTCCTATTCTGAGGGTAAAGAAGATGAGACTCATTCTGAGTGTAAATAAATAGTATGGATTCAGAGACAACATGCAACACTGAGACCATGCCTAGTAGTAAGGTCTCTAGTGTGGCATCAAGGAACTCGAAGCTGGTAGCCATCCCTAAACAGTGAAGAAATCACTGAGTTTCCAAACTATAGTTCAAGCGGACACATAGGAGTCAGAATCACCCCAGAATACTTTTGGTGAAAACTGGAACTTCAGAGAGACAGAAGATTTGGAACCAAATGTGGTTCAAGAAGGATAAACAGCAGCACATTGTATGACGTTCAAAGTAAAGCAAATTTAGACCATGTGACTGAACCTATGGTTCTGACATGGCAACACAGGAGCTTTTGTGACTTGGACCCAGCTCCTCAGAGGTAATGAGGAGATTATGTGATCTTTCTACCCATAGCAAAATCTTTCATGCATAAAAGGGGAGGCCTGGTAGATACAGAGTTACAAGGGATCTGAATGAGGGCCTTATTCCCCCAAATTTTTATCACAACCTGGGCCCTGGATTTCCAGAGAAAGATCTGATACATATACCATGTGTTCATATATCAGCAAATGGCTTAAGAAGGTAGAAATTAAAAAATAGACTATAAAATAGGTTAAATCATGGAATAATGATACATAGACAGGAAGAGAGTAACAAGGCACTTATAACCTTTCTAATTTTCAAGAATGACAACATGAATAACATATAACTTCTGGGCAAATTAATATGTCTACTTTATACCTCTTCCTATCCTCCTGGGATAATCTAATCCAGATACTTCCATTAACATCCTGGGCCATACTTTTAAGATGACTGCCTATATTCTGCCATTTTAAGAAAGCAAAAATACAAAAGGAAAAATTGGCCTTTGCTTATAAAATAAAGTTACTTTGCTTTATAAAAGATTGCCTTATATATTCTATATTATAAAACACTAGAGGCCCGGTGCACGAAATTCATGCAGTGGTGGGGCGGGGGGTCCTCAGACCAGCCTGCGCCCTCTCGCAGTCCGGGAGCCCTTGGGGGATGTCTGCTGAGGGCTCCTTAGCGCTGCCGCGAAGGTGGGAGAGGCTCCCGCTACTGCCACTGCATTCGCCAGCCATGAGCTCGGCTTGTGGCTGAGCAGCACTCCCCCTGTGGGAACGCACTGACCACCAAGGAGCAGCTCCTGCATTGAGCATCTGCCCCCTGGTGGTCAGTGTGCATCATAGTGACGGGTCATTTCACAATTCAGTCGATTTGCATATTAGCCTTTTATTATATAGAATGTTCTATTTTCACAGCAAAAATACAGATTTTCTATACACCAGCATTCAAATTGACCAAAATTAAACTTTATTCTCTTGGATCAGTAGCCCATAGATCACTACGCACAATATCAGCAATTTGAATAAAATACATATCATTTAATCTGTAAAATATATGATTGTATAGCCACTATGATGTATATCTGAAACTAATACAAAATAATACTGAATGTAAACTGTAACTGAAAAAAATGCTAAAAAAGAAATAAATCTTGAAGTCGGATAGTGTAAAAAAAAAAGATTCCTTAAAACATCTTGTCACTATGATCTAAAACTTTGGCCACATTTAAGTTTCAGTCATAAGAACAAAATTTGGGGTTTTGCTTGGCTAAATTCTAGACATTGAATCAGCCATCCATGTATAATCTTCAGGCTGACTTCCACGAGGGAAAGCAAGGCACTGGGAGTCCGTGGCAATGCTCCAAACCATGAGGAACCAGGCAATTTCACTTCTGTTGACCATTGCTTCAGGTCATTGTAATTTAATGAGTGGTGATCCTATTTAAAAATATGTTGCAGGCAGCAAGGTGCCTGCTGGGAGAAAGCAGCTACACATGAACAGATCAATATGCATTGTGTGCATTCAACCATTCAATAATCGATTCACCCTTGTTATAAGAAAATAAATGCCAAACTCCCCAAAGTTAATTTCTGAAGAAAGCATCTACAATGCTATCAGATTATTAAAAGTTTCCATGGGTTATCTTCTGTTTATTTGTTATTGAAATCTCTGCTGCATCTCACACTATCCCATTCAAAAACTAAGGGAATCCTAAAAGTAAATTCCAACAGGAAGATTGGATGCATTTCCTTACTATCAGCAAAGTGCTGAAGGCTTACTTGGATGAAAGCATTTTACAGACTCAACTCTTTTTCTCCCCCTCTAGTCATACTTTTAGACATACCAGCTGCATTTAATAAGCTATCAACTAAGGCTTTCAGCAGGCTTAACTATAAGATGTCACATCATCTGCTTCATGTGTCATTCAGTAATTTTCAATTTCTCAAATTTGTGCATTAAAAGAAGATAACATATTCTTTAGGCCAATCAGAATTCCCAAAAAGTCTTAGTTATATGCTATGGGCTTTCAACATTCTCCCGTTTCCACAGAAATGGGTTTATGAAGGACTGGATCTCTGCAGTGCAATCACAAACATTAAATTTGCATATATAAGCTTTCCAGCGTAGCATCTCTACTGTCTATGCTAATGGTTTTGCTGCTTTTATGGCAGTATCTTACCAGGCTGTAATTTATTCAAGGAGCCTTAAACACTATCCTTCACTGAACTGGATTTCAGGGGAGTGAGTGTCTTATACATTTTGCACCATTTCTCCATTAGCTGGCGGAGCTCTTGTATGCTCACGTTGCCACATCAGTGAGTTCTCAGGACACATCAGCGCAACAAAATGAGTACATGAATCTTACTTATTTGACTTCAATTAGCAGGATAATGTGAATGGTACACAAGATTCATTTCTTTGGGGATCCCAACCACATTGTCATTTAAAAATAACTGATTCAAAGTTCACTTCACTGAATAAATACACCTGGTCACCTACGTTACTACACTTGATTTCCTCAAATCTCTTTCTCTCTAAGAAGGTTATTCATAATTCTAAAGGACATGGCACTTATATATAAATGGGAATATGTTTAGGGTTTCACTCAATGAAGAACAAACCTACTCTGTCATTAAACTAGTCCAAAAACACTCAAGCGAGTTACCTAGGTAGCCTTAGAAAAGTAATATTTTCGCACTTGATCATCTTTTTCAAATTTCAATCAAGATTCCCAACACTTCTATTTTAATAGCTCAAAACTTGATTTTAACTCCCTCTGGATCAGGAAAGCAGATGTTCTCTTCCGCTATCTACCTAAACTGAAGTTAATTAAATTCTTTCTTGTAACTAAAACTAACAAGAATCTAAAAACTAACAGCTACTTTAAGCCTTCTGTGTGCCATCGTTCATTGTAATCTACCTATAGAATAGGTAGATTCTTGACTATGGAGAGAACTAGTTTCACTTGAGTTGATGTCAGTAGTGTTACTCTTATTCTTACGAAGGCCAAGTCATTTCCCCAATCCTCCAAGAAAACACTGAACTCATCCTAACCAGGCAATGAGAGTGCCCAGTGCCACTTGTCAAAACAACCAAGCGTGACAGTGTTTCTCACACTTTGGTTATAAAGCAAGGTCAAGAAAAGTGAGACCTAGTGATTATTTGCTAGTTTTGCAGCCTACCATCCATCCCGCTTCTGGTGATAATGATGCCTTCTCATTCTATTTGGTTCTGGATAGATTCATCCTCACCAATGAAATAATTAACAAATTAGGATTTTCCACTGCTCAACCACAGGACTGGTTGGGGGAAGGTACAAGATCCATGCTACAGCAACAGGTTTCAGACCCAGAAAGCAGACTCTCTTTCTCATGAAATTGGTCTGTGATGATATGAATTTGATGCTTCTGGACAAATAAGGCCAACACAGTAGAATGCAGAGGTAAAAGATGGTAGAAAGTAAAATTCTGATGCTAATATTTCAGATCACGAATTCAGCTGTACCCTAGGACTTTTCAGTAAGCCAATTTGCTGCAGCCAGATTGAGTCAGATATTCTTTCACTGAAATGAAAGAAACATTGGGCTTCACTATTGGAAAACAAAAGGTTCTTGAAATACACTCTGATAAAGATATTACCCATAAAATGTAAAATATCATTTTGTAAATCTTTTTATTGATTTTTAGAGAGAAAAGGGAAAAGAATAGAGAGATAGAGACATTGATCATTGATCAGTTGCCTCTTGCACGCCCCCTATTGGGGATCGAGCACACAACCGGGGGATGTGCCCTGACCAGGAATCAAACTAGTGACCTCCTGGTTCATGAGTCGATGCTCAACCACTGAGCCACACCTGCCAGGCATAAAATATCAGTTTTTATACAAGAAATTAAAAAAGTTATAATATTCAATTTAAAATAGAGAAAATAAAAAGGAAAAGATTGTCTATCAGAGCAATTTAACTGCCTTTCTTAGTTTTTAGTCAATTCCTTTCATCCCCAGAATCTAAACACTCTCTAAAATATCAGGTATAAGTAATATAAACGTTACTTGATTACTATACTTATCATTAGTTATGGGTTCACCATATTTTCTGTCTGGGAATAAAGAGTTGATGAGCCATAGCCCAGCAGAGATTATATTTGAGTAGCAGATAAGGCAAAGAATAAAACAGAAGGCCTTCTATTCAATGTTCCTAAACATTTTTAAATAGATTTTAATGAAAAAAAGTAAAATAAAAGCATAGTACCAAAGAATTTTAGAACTGAGTAATAAAGCAGATTCTCCTACAGCTTTTATTTAATTAGCAAGCCCTGATAATATAGTTAAGGCTGGGCAAAACTTAAGTTTTGTTTCACTTGGGCCATTTTGATGGCTTCTCCGATGAACTGTTTATTCATTTGTCAGTATCTCTTTTAGCAACCTTATATCCATGGTCATGTTCATGACTCATATTTTTATCAGGACCAAAAGTACAACCAATATACGTTAAGCTTAAAATTTGAATTCATATCAAAATTTTATTTTAAATGTATAACAAAATGCCAACATTATCATGAACCAAGAAAAGTCATAACTTTCTACTCATGTAAAACATCTCTCTCTTCCACTACTAGCACACCAGGAAACATGTCAAATGTCTCTTTAGAAATGACCACACATATTATACAATAAATGATATAAGCAAACTTTTCTTAACCCAAAGTTTTTCCATTATCTTCTTTAATTTTCCTACTCTTGACAACAATTTGTCCTTTCTCCCTAAAAAAAAAAAATGTACTTGTTTTAACTATGTGCGTATCACACATCAGCTATTTGCACTAATGAAGATGAAGTATAAAGTAATACATAAGAGCTTTTAAATTCAGATAGATCTATCTCACTTTTCAAAGATGAGAAATTAATTCACCTCTCTGAGGCTCAGTCTCTATTCATGAAGAGATCATAACAACTAACCTAATTGATTAAGGGGAAAAATGAAATGAAGCAAAATATGTAGATCACTTAGCAAAGTACTCACGTATAGTAAGCCCCAATAAATGGTGGGTAAGAGTAAATATACCAATCCACATATTATTTAGAAAAGAGAAACTTTAACCTAAAAACTGAAAATATTTTGTTATATGAATTATATAACTGTATTAGTTTCCTATTACTGTTGTAGAAAATTACCAGAAATGTAATGGCTTAAAACAGCAATTTTCAACCGGGGTGCCACAAGAATTTCTAAAACATGCAATACCTATTTAGTGAGGAGTACTGACATCTTTTCCCTTAACCCTTTGTATGCCATAAGCATCTATAGACACTTCAAAAATCATTTTTTGTGAGAATCTTCACCTGAAAATATTCAAGAACACGCAAATTGTGAGTAATATATTTATTTTATAGTATTCATTGCAAATTGATTTTTTAATTAAATTCAAAATATCTTGGTGTGTGGGGATGGTTTCCATTTTGGACATGTGGCAGTTAACTTGTTAAGACTGTCAAATAAAAAAATTACAATAGGGCCCAGCCAGTGTGGCTCAGTGGTCTGGTATAATTTTCATATGATTGATTCTTACTACTAATTCAGTATGAAGTGGCACCATTGAGCTAACATATATAATTAGATAACCTTGCATTTCATGTCCATTTTAGGCATACAAAGCTTTGTTGCATTTCTTTTTTAAAGTGGTATCATTTCTTATATCTGTGTTTTATTTAAAACATACTCTATTTAAAATTTTTATATCTTGCCACAATTGCAGATCTTTTACTACTCTTTCAAGACACACATTCTTATTTTGTTGGCTCACTTTTTTAATTTGGTAAATTGTTTTATATTTTATTACATTATGAAAACTCATAGTTCTCCAGTGAGAGGAAGACTTTAGATGAATACTAGATATACTGAAGTTTAAAGAATACATTTGAGCCCTAACCGGTTTGGCTCAGAGGATAGAGCATCGACCTGTGGACTGAAAGGCCCCAGGTTTGATTCCGGTCAAGGGCATGTACCTTGGTTGCGGGCATATCCCCAGTAGGAGGTGTGCAGGAGGCAGCTGATCAATGTTTCTCTCTCATTGATGTTTCTACCTCTCTATCCCTCTCCCTTCCTCTCTGTAAAAAATCAATAAAATATATTTAAAAAAATAAAGAATACATTTGACTTCAAATCACTCTATACATTCAATGCAGTTTCAACTCCAAATTCCAAAAGATTTTTCTACAGAATAAATGCTAAATGTAAAATATAGTAAAATAATAAAATGACATGAATGCCAAGAAGGTATGTTAGAAGGGATTAAGATTCAGTCAAGTGATAATCAGACATAGTCTCTCCCTCAATTAAGATAAGTAACAAGTTAGAGAGATTAAAGTTTACGTTTCACATTCATAGTTAAAACAAATAAGTTAAAACTTATTTGTTTTAACTATGTGATACGCACATAGTTAAAACAAATAAGTACCTTTTTATTTTTTTTAGGGAGAAAGGACAAATTGTTGTCAAGAGTAGGAAAATTAAAGAAGATAATGGAAAAACTTTGGGTTAAGAAAAGTTTGCTGCCAGAACCGGTTTGGCTCAGTGGATAGAGCGTCGGCCTGCGGACTGAAAGGTCCCAGGTTCGATTCCGGTCAAGGGCATGTACCTGGGTTGCGGGCACATCCCCAGTAGGAGGTGTGCAGGAGGCAGCTGATCGATGTTTCTCTCTCATCGATGTTTCTAACTCTCTATCTCTCTCCCTTCCTCTCTGTAAAAAATCAATAAAATATATTTAAAAAAAGAGAAAAGTTTGCTTATATCATTTATTGTATAATATGGGTGGTCATTTTAATTCCTATTAAAATAGGAAATAACCAATCATTTAGAATAACAGACATACAGAACTTGATCTGAGGCAATCTTTTGAATGTATGCATCCAATAATATTGGTAGACTGCATATCTCTTCAATGGAGATCCAACAGCCACTTCAGAAGACAGTTGGGTGGTTTCTTACCATATTACCAGCAGTCTTTGAAAAATAAGCATTTAGCCTGGCCAGTGTCGCTCAGTGGTTGAGCATTAACCTATGAACCAAGAGGTTCATTCCTAGTCAGGGCACATGCAGGCTCCGTCCCCAGTAGGATGTTTCTATCTCTCCCTCTCCTTCCTCTCTCTCAAAAAAAAATCAATAACAACATATTTAAAAGAAGCATTTAGAAATATAAGCACCAAGCTTTAATAGTGATTGCAATGGGCCTTGGAATTTTAAGTTAATTTTTACTTTTTACTATATACTATGGTTCCTTTACTGACTGGATTAGCCACAATGAACATGGGACTATTTTACAATAAAAATTAATAAAATATTTAAGCTATGAGTTATAAACCCGTATTTTTTTTGTTTGATTGTTTTGGGTTCTCTCTCCCCAGAGTAAAAATTATGTTCTTCTGATCCAAATTACATTTGTGTGCAATATTGTCCATGTGTCAGGCAGTACAGTGCTTCTCCCAATGATATTCACATTCTGATCTCCAAAACCTGTAAATATGTTACCTTACACTATGACAGGGACTTTCAAGATGTGATCAAGTTAAGGATCTTGGGTTGGGCAGATTATTTTGGATTATCCGGGTGGACACGATATAATCACAGAGTTCATGTAAGGAAAAGAGGGAGATGGGAGATTCAGAGAAGGAGATGTGAGAATGGAAGGTCAGAGAAGGGGAGAAAGAGAGAGAGAAACATTGCAAGACACCAACCTGCTGGCTTTGAAGATGGAGGAAGATGCTAATAAGCAAGGAATACAAGCTGTCTCTAGAAGCTAAAAAGACAAGGAAAAAGACTCTCCTCTAGCACCTCCAGCAGGAATGCAACCCTACTGATACTATGATTTTAGGACTACTGCCCTCAGAACTGTAAGATAATAAATTTGTTGTTTTAAACTACCAAGTTTTTGGTAATTTGCTATAGCAGCAACGGAACACTAATGTAGTCCATGGTATCAGGTGAGTAAAGGTTATCAAATTACTGCACATTCTTTGAAATCAAATTAATTTTGACCATAAGTCTGTCTCACAGCCAACTGGATATAAAATTCAAAATCTGCCCTCCTGCTCTCCAAACATCCCTCCTCACAAGAAGGTTTATGATGCCCTATAAGACAATACCGAGTGCTGGCGAGGTGGGTTGCAGTAGAAGCTCTCATTCATTGCTGTGGCAAATGCAAAGTGGCACAGCCACTTCAGAAGACAGTTGGGTGGTTTCTTACCATATTACCAGCAGTCACACTTCTTGAGATTTCCCCAAAGAAGTGAAAACTATGTCCACACAAAAACATGCATGTGGATATTTATAGCAGCTTTATTCACAATCGCTAAAACATGGAAGCAACCAAGATGTGTCCTTCATTAAGTGAACGAATAAACTGTGGTACATCTAAGCAATGGAAAATTATTCCATGCTAAAAAAGAAATGAGCTATTAAGCCATGAAAACACGTGGAGGAAACTTAAATGTATGTTACTAAGTGCAATCTGAAAAGGCCACAGATTATATTATTCCAACATTATTAAGTTCTGGAAAAGGAGACAGTAAAAAGATCAGTGGTTGCCAGATGTTTGGAAGGCGAAAAATGAATAGATGGAGTGCCAGGGATTTTTAGCACAGTAAAAATACTCTGTATATAAACACATAGATATTTTCAATAGGGCAATTTCTTTGAAACATAACATTCTATTAGATAATTTCCTCTTCAACATGGCAGATTTTACACATGTAGGCATGTTTACTCTCTTTTGAACCCATGCCAAAACGATGACACAACAATAAAGAGTTTTAAATCACCCAGGAAAATAAAATGAGGAAACAACAGTGGGAAAGATATGTCAACAAATGTTAGGATATGGAAAGGAAGTGAATGAGTGGTAACATACTTAACTGTGTGAAGAAAACTAAGATGTCAACAAATGCAGTGGGGCACACCAGGGAGATTCAGCCAGTTCATGCTGTAGAATTCTGAATAGGCTCAGGAAAGCCTCTGCAAGTGGAGAATTTGGTGAGCCATGTGCTTAAAGCCAGAGCACAAATCAGAACAACCCCTTGCCTCAGGCCTAGACCCCTCCTCAGACAACCAAACAACTACCCTTTGGAATGAGATTAAGTGCTTTAGTCTTTAAAAAATTGGCTGGAGGGGCTAAAAACATGGGGAAGGCAAGAGTGAAGAGAATAAAGTTAAATTCTATATGCTGAACAATGAGTTTCTAGCCAACTGTCCCACCTAAACTCTCATTATGCTAGCAGCCAGACACTATAGCAGTAGACTGAATTAATCCCTGGAGAAAATAATCAGAGAAAAGGTCAACAGGACATTCAGGGATCCCATAATGACTCTTCTAGATCTCTGTTAGACCTACATTATATAAATAACACCTACTTCACACACATACTGTGAAGTTTCCCATCAGGTTTTTACTTCTCACTCCTAAATTTGAATGGCTGCCAAAAACAAGAAGAGATTCGGAAATAGTCTCCAGCATGAAAAAGAGACAGCAGAAAAAAGGAACTTAGAGACAACGTAATGAGATTAAAAAAAAATAGTAAGCGATAAAAGAAGCTATTTTAGACTCAAAACAAGAAAAAGTTTTTTTAAAGAATATAATGAACAGAAAGAGTACATGAAAATATTAGAACAGAATAGCTGAAATACAAGTGTTAATAAGAAGTTTAAAAAATGAAAATGTATATTCAATAACCTTGTTGAAAGAGAAACTTTTTTAAAATAAAAAAAGGTAAATAATAGGAAGAAAGAATAAGAAAATTAGAAGATCAGAGAAAGAAGTCAAATTTTTATCTACCAAGACTTCTAAGTGAAAAGGTGGGGGAAAGGAGAAAAATTATATATTAATAATAATATTTCCTACAACTAAAGGTCATTTACCACATTGAAAGAGCTTTTATACACACACACACACACACACACACACACACACAACAACAACAACAACAACAACCACTACTACTACTACATCTAAAAGACTATGTACAAAGGATCAGGATACAAAATGACACAGCAGTTCTCATCAACATAGCGAAATGTCTTAAAATCCTGAGGAAAACATTTCTAACTATAATTTTATAGCCAGCCAAACTTTCAAACAAGTGTGAGAGTAGAATGAAAATATTGTTAAACATGCAATGTTTACATCTTTTGAATGCTTTCTGGGAACCTACTAGAAGAGTGCTCCACTAAAATGAGGCAGGGAACCAAGAACAAGGAAATCCTAAAATCCAGGAAACAGGAACCAGGACACACAGAGAGGTGAAGGGAATATTCACCATAATGATAAAGAAAAGACCTAGGACAGTGATGGAGAAACTTTTGAGCTCAGCGTGTCAGCATTTTGAAAAACCCTAACTTAACTCTGGTGCCATGTCACATATAGAAATTTTTTGATATTTGCAAACATAGTAAAACAAAGATTTATATTTTTGATATTTATTTTATATATTTAAATGCCATTTAACAAAGAAAAATTAACCAAAAAAAAATGAGTTTGCATGTCATAGGTTCGCCATCACTGACCTAGGATAACAGCCATACATGTGGTCTGGAGAACAACTAGTGCAGTTTGGAACAAGGGAGCTCAGGGCTGCTGCATTATACAACTCGGATGGGGTGGGGTTAGCCATTCACATCACAGTCTGTATATGTACACCCTAGAGTTGTGCAGCACAAGCTGCCTTGTGCATACAGCAAACCTGGGAGGGCACCAAGTCAGCTGTCCTAGGTTTAAAATAGAAAGAAACTGACAGATTATGTGATATATTTTATCATACTTAGAGGTGTTTCACAGTTCCCTGGAAGAGTTTGAAAGGAATCCTATATAATAAAAGAGGAACATGTAAACTAACCATCCCTCTGCTACGCTCAAGCCATGCCCATAAGCTACACCCACCAGCCAATCAGGAGCAAGTATGCAAATTAACCCAACTAAGATGGTGGCAGCCACAGAGCTGGAGGAAGCAGGAGGCTTGGGTTTCCCCCAGCGATGGAGGAAGCCAAGCTTCCTGCCTGCCCTGGCCAGCCCTGGGCTCCGCTCAAGGCTACAAAGTTTCAATTATAGAAGATAAATAAATCCCAGGGGGAAAAAAAAAAAAGGAGAGGCTGGGAGCTTGGGTCGCCGGGGGTCATGGCCACCCTGAAAACAGTCATCAGCCCATCACCCAGGCTGGCCAGGTACCCCAGCGGGACCCCCACCCTGATCCGAGACACCCTTCAAGGCAAACCAGCCGGCCCCCACCCGTGCACCAGGCCTCTATCCTATATAGTAAAAGGGTAATATGCAAACTGACCCTAACAGCAGAACGACTAGGAATGACTGGTCACTATGACACACACTGACCACCAGGGGGCAGACGCTCAATGCAGGAGCTGCCCTCTGGTGGTAAGTGCACTCCCACAGGGGGAGCTCTGCTCAGCCACAAGCCAGGCTGAAGGCTGCCAGTACAGCAGTAGTGGTGGGAGCCTCTCCCACCTCCTCAGCAGTGCTAAAGGATGTCCGACTGCAGCTTAGGCCTGCTCCCCGCTGGCAAGTGGACATCCCCCGAGGCTCCTGGGCTGCCAGAGGGATATCTGACTGCCAGCTTAGGCCC
>NW_005871048.1:19778828-19852833 GCF_000147115.1 Myotis lucifugus
TGACTGCCAGCTTAGGCCCAATCCCTCGGGGAGTGGGCCTAAGCCAGCAGGTGGACATTCCCCGAGGGGTCCCAGACTGCGAGAGGGCACAGGCTGGGCTGAGGGATACCCCCTGAGTGCACAAATTTTTGTGCACTGGGCCTCTAGTTAGTAATAATTACAGAGAAAGTAAAAAAGAAGATGAAGCAAGTTTCAACTCTAGGAAAACCAATACAGACAGTCCTTGGGTTACGTCGGACTCGACGTATGTCGTTTCGTGGTTACGTTGCCATCTCCCATCTATAATAATAAAAGAGTAATATGCTAATTAGACCAGATGTCCTTCCGGATGACCTTCTGGACGAAGCCAGGGCTGCAAGGGAAGCCCGGGTACTGGGTGCCTGCCGGCAGCCAGAGGAAAGCCTGGGTCCTGGGTGCCAGAGGGAAGCCGGTGCCAGCAGCCAGGGAAAGGAAGGCCTACTCTTGTGTGAATTTTGTGCATTGGGCCTCTAGTTTATTTATAAAAAGAAAAAGTTCCATAATTTCAACATATGTACATTTGTGCTTTATGTTTTTTATTATTTATTTACCACAAGTAAAGGTCGGGAATTGTTATCTTTTAACTTTTTTTTAATGTTTCACTTCATCACTGCTGTGCATGTACTCCACGTGAGTGACGTAGGTGCTCATGTAGGTGGGTTCCAAATTACAGTGAAAATCGCGTTATGTTGTGCCATAGGAATGGACCTCCGACATAACCTGAGGGCCTACTGTATATAATAGTGGAAAGATGAATACAGTATGCTACTTGACACATCACATAACAGTATTTATATAGTAATCATCAATATAAAGACTGAGTATTTAATCAAATATTATGATATAACTGTGTTGGAATAAATGTTTAAAAAGAATATACACATACCAAAAAAACCCCACGCATTTAATTTAGAAACATGGGGTAAATACCAGGGGGAAAAACAGCTGCACAAATTTAATGTAGTTCCTATAGGAATAGGTTCTGAGGTGTGGCACAAGAGAACACTCATTCTAAGCTTTATTTTATAAACCCATTTTACTATTTTTAGTAAGTAGGTATGACTATTACTTTAATTTTAAAAATACACCTGGAAAGTATCAGTGTCAGACATCAAATGCCAACCCTTCCTCTTTTGATTGCAGATTGTATGAGTATTATTTTAATCTGTTGATATTGCTTAAATTAGGTGATCTGTGACATGGTCCAAATTTGATCTAGTAGAAATTCATGATGAGGAAGCTATTTTTTCTCAAATTCTAAATGCATCTTTTATCTTTGTCAATTTCTTTTAGAAAATTTTCAAAAATAAATAGGGCTGATTACAGTCTATTAAGAACAGATGGATAATGTTCCCATTAGGAAGTGGATCAAATGACCATAATTTTTTTTCCTTTTTTATGTTCGTCATCTGCAATGGATACTGGAAATAGACAAACATGCATATTCATAATATATACATTGAAAAAAACAAAAATTCCTAGATGGATACTGGAATAGACAAATATGCATATTTATAATATATACATTGAGAAAACAAAAATTCCTAGACTGTAGGTCTAAAATCAAAAGGAATTTTATCTTCTTTCTAGGGACAATAGACAAATGACAAAGACATCTTCACAGCTCTTAATGAGATCCCAAGGCAATTGTGTTGGTCTCAAAAGTGAAATAGTTGACTAGCTGAATTTAAACTAAATGCTTTTCCTAGAACCTCCTAGCTGTTTTCAACAAAGAGTGTGGCACACAGAATACTGGATAACAGAGGAATAATACATTTTTGCATTCTTGGGAACATTGAGATCCATAATCAGAAGTTCAGCACTGATTAATGGTATCACAATGAATACCAAAAGGGAGCAAGGGGGAATTTGTCACTTATTATAAAGTGTAGTCACATTTGTTTTAGTTTCTTGTTTGAGGGTTCAAGGAACCAAAGTCATTACTTTATGAATGAAATACTGTATGCTAGATATTAATAATAGGCTCCCCAGTTCCCCAGAATTATTATCTATGCATACAATTTTGGAAGGGAATTGGTTATTGCTTTGGAATATTTGAGAGTGATAGCATTGCCTAGGGCAAGACACTGGCCCTTTCAGGCCACAGGTTATTATGTAACTGGCAAAGTCCCTCAACTCTAACCCGAAGTCCTCCCCATCCCAGAATTATTTTGCTCCCTGCTGTCAATAGGCCAAGAGTTAACTTTGTTATGAACACACACACACACACACACACACACCACATGCACACACACACACACGTTAATTTCTATCTTTTATGTGATTCATTTTTGGTGCGTTAAATGATATACTTAAACTTCATCAATTAATTTTATCTAGCAGAGTTCTTCACCCTCTAATTCAAGGACACAGACTTGAATCAGTCACAGCTAACTGCAGGTTACAGACACTGCTAACAGCTAAACTTAAGGAGGGTGGTTGCATCCCCTAACCCAGCAGCTGGTGCTAATATCAGTTTTCATTTTAAGTGTCTGATGTATGTAGCTTTGTTTGACAAGAACTTGGCATGAAATGCAATTTTGCTCGGTTAAAAGCTATAACTGTGCTTCTAGCCCACATACCCTCAATAGGGTTTTTTTAAATTAAGTTTTAAAAGTATTCATTTATTTCTAGTCTCTGTCCTGTTTGACTTTATAGATGTTTGATTTATTTCATTTTGCTTCTCTCTCTCTCTTTCTCTCTCTCTCTCTCTCTCTCTCTCTCTCTCTCTCTCTCACACACACACACACACACACACACACAGAGTTTGTGATGCTAGCATTAATCAGATTTTTAGGAAAGCTGTTTTAAGTGTATATTTTCTAGCCCCACTAAGAGTAAATTTTCAAACTCCAGAAGACTAGGTTTACTGGTTAATAATGGCAAATTTTGTAATCAAAGAAAACACGACAATTTCAAGAGAAACATCAAAAATGCTTTATTCAAAGTAATTCCATGGCTAGCTACACATTTCCCCCATCTTTCAGGTAATTTGTGGATACCATCCCAATAGAACTTTTTTGTTTTGAGGCAAACCATTCAGAGACCCAATTTTCCACTTCTTTGTATGTTTCAAGTGCTGCTCAGAAAGTGCATGTGCCATCGATCGGAACAAGTGGTAATCTGAAGGAGCAAGGTCTGGTGAATACAACAGGTGGGTTAATACTTCCCAGGCAAGATCTTTTAATGTGTCTTTAACTGGTTTTGAAGTGTGTATGGTGTGTTATCATGAAGCAAAATTACTTTGCCATGTCTTCTGGCACATTCTGGTCGTTTCATGATCAAAGCATGGTTCAAATTGATTATTTGTTGTCGGTAGCGATCAGTATTAACAGTTTCACCTGGTTTTAGAAGCTCATAATACACCACACCTTCCTGATCCCATCAAACGCAGAGCACTGTCTTCTTTCCAAAGCTATTTGGCCTTGCAGTCGATGTTGATGGTTGAACTGGATCAACCCATGATTTTGTGCGTTTGGGAATCTCAAAATAAATCCACTTTTCATTGCCAGTCACAATTCGATGCAAAAAAAGACTTTCGTGCTGCTGAAGCAGCATTTTACTGATGACTTTTCAGTTTTCCATTTGTCTTTTGTTCAGTTGATGTGGCACCCATTTTCCTCCCTTTAAAAATCTTTCCCATTGCTTGTAAACAATCGGAAATTTTTGCTGAGCAACGTTTAATCTTTCTGCAAGTTGTTTTTGAGTTTGACACACATCTTCACCCAATAATGCTTGTAATTGCTGGTCTTCAAACTTTTTCGGTTGACCTACACGTTCTTGTCTTTCACATCAAAATCATCACTTTTAAAGCATTTAAACCAGCATTCACAAGTATCTTGAGATGGAGTATGTTCACCATAAGCTTCCAGAAGTATACAATAACTTTGTCTTCAAAATAAAGTAATTAATTAAAACTTTCTGCAAATGCTCTTCTTTTGGCATGAAATTTGACATTTTTAAGTGTAAAAATATCTACAGTGTTAACACCTTCAGCAAATTTGACATATGAAGTTTTGAAGCTTGCTGTCAATACAACAAAATAGCATACATATCAAATTGCATATATATCAACATATGTGTAACTCCATCTATTGAAAAAATTTCGCATTATTAACTGGTACACCTAGTAAACTGATATAGCAACTTTGCTTCTGTAAATATAATGAAAAGTCATACGGCTAAATTCCCACATTTTGTGCCTAAATCTTAAACAAAATTACTTCCAACAAAGTAGCTTTAAAGAAATAAACTTATCAATCGCACACGACTTCAGAGTTTTTAAGTACCTGTAGTAGAATATAATTAGATAGCATGTCTTTAGGGAATGATCATCAAATAAATGAAAATGATCACCCTTTGTCCTGAACTAGCAGAATTCTCTATAGGGCATCGTGACATCAAGTACTCGCTGTTACAATACTGGGACCCAGGTAATTCCCATCATCTTAGGGGTCCTGTTAAATGCCCTGCCAGTAAAAAACTAGTATAGTAGCCCCCTTATCCACAGTCACACTTCCTGTTGTTTCAGTTACTTGCAGTCAATTACCATGGTGTGGTGATGCCTGGGGCAGATGATCCTCCTTCTGACAGATTGTCAGGTCAATAGCAGCCTAACACTACATCACAATGCCTACATCATTCACCTCCCTTCATCTCATCACGCAGGCATCGTGCCATCTCATATCATCACAAGGAGAAGGGCGAGAACAGTGCAGTACGATATTTTGAGAGAGTGACCACATTCACATAACTTTTATTAAAATATATTGTTATAATTATTCTATTACTAGTCATTGTTCATTTCTTAGTGTGCCTAATTTATTCAGTAACCTTTATCATAGGTATATTTGTTTAGGAAAAAAAACATAGTATATACAGAATTCTGTACTATCCACAGTTTCAGGCATCCACTGGTGGGTTGGATCATACCCCTGTGAAGAAGGAGGGACTACTGTCCTCTTTGATGATAAGGAAATCTTGGAGTCTGTGAAAGTATTTGTGGTAGAAATTGACATTCAACTTGATTTCTTAAGATTCTACTGTCCCCACCTTCACCTAGTCTTAGAGAACTGCTGTAGTTTTTTTATTGAATTTACTGGGGTGACATTGGTTAATAAAATTATATAGGTTTCAAGTGTACGGTTCTATAATACAGCATTTGTATATCGTATTGTGGTTTCACCATCCAAAGTCAAGTCTCTTTCTGTGTCTAAGACTGCTCATCCTGAGTCGCTTCCACTGCTGCCAGCGTTTGTGCTCAGGGGTAACCAGGACCATCTTCACCCCAGTTCACCTGAATACATCTGATAGTGAGGCGTACACCTGAATACATCTGATAGTGAGGCGTACACCTGAATACATCTGATAGTGAGGCGTACACCTGAATACATCTGATAGTGAGGCATAACTGCCTTCTTCTTCTTGTTACTGGCTTTATGCACACAGAAGTACTCTGCCCTCTGTTTCATGTAGATTATGGCTGCAGCGTAGGAAACACACACATGAGTTTTCCCTTTCTTCTTATTTCATACAATGAGAGTAGTATGTGGAGGTATGTAAACAAGCCCAGCCATCTGCCAGGACAAACTTCCAATTCTTCAGAGCTCACCCCCTTGGCTGTGGATTTGTTAAGAGGTAGATAAGATTGTGAGTGGAGACTTCATCCCCTTGCTCTTATTTATCACTAATTAGGTGATGACAGAGAGGCTTCATAGGAGAGTCCTGGTTAGAGGGTAGAGTAGATGACAGCCCATATGGTGGAGTGTAAAAGGCACCACAAGTTTGTGACGGAACTAATACCCACTGAAAGGTAACTCACAGAATCTCAGGGCAAGAGGGAG
Organism: Myotis lucifugus; assembly: GCF_000147115.1. Lineage (NCBI taxonomy): Eukaryota > Metazoa > Chordata > Mammalia > Chiroptera > Vespertilionidae > Myotis > Myotis lucifugus. The sequence goes on from NW_005871048.1 coordinate 19,784,690, forward strand.
CCTTAAATTTAATCTGGTCAAATCCACCACCTGATAGTTTAATTCCTTCTAGACTCTCCTGCCAGTAGTTGTTTATTATCTTTTAAAATATATCCCTTAAGTTTGTCGGGGCTGAAGTTGAAATACACTGGGGTTAGAATTAATGAGAGGTATAGAAGTTGAGACAATAAATTCAAGAATGTGGTAAAGGAAAAGAGACAAAAGTTAACTTGAGGTGGAAAGACAAAGGAGTTCCCTAGCTTGTGAGGGAGGCCTTCTTCTCTGAAGATTCTAAATTGAACTAATTTGAAACAAATTCTATCTCTTTGTTTCTTCACTCTACACACATTGACTGAATACCTAATATTTGCTAGGATTTGGGGATACAGAAACAATCAATACATGGTTTCTTTCACCTTTCAGGAGCTTAGACTGACCGAGACAAATGCTGCATAAAAATATCACCTTCAAGGTTAGTGATTAAGTGCTAAAACAAAGTACTCCTGTAAGACTCAGCTTGATGGAATAATTACACAAAGGAGGTGAATGCTTGACCTGGAATATTTGAGGAGGCCTTTGCTAGTGATGGCTAAGGTGGGCAGGAGGCTGATGGAATCCCAAACAGTGTAATCCGAAGCATAAAGTATAGGACATCATTGTGAGTAGTCAGAAGTCAGAGGAGACTACAGCTTCAGATGTATGGGGGAGCGGTGGGGAAGGAGCTGGGAAGGTAGTGGAAACTCCATCCAGAAAAGTATACAGACAGTCCTCGGGTTACGTCGCCATCTCCCATTTATTTATATAAAAAAAAAAAGTGCCGTCATTTTGACGTATGTACATACGTGCTTTATGTATTTTATCATTTATTTACCACAAGTAAAGGTCAGGAATTGTTATCTTTTAATTTTTTTTACTGTTTCACTTCATTACTGCTGTGCATGTGCTCCATGTGAGTGACCTAGGTGCATATGTAGGTGGGTTCCGACTTATGGCGAAAATCGCCATATGTCGCGCCATAGGAACAAATCTCCAACGTAACCGGAGGACCTACTGTAGTACACTAAGGAAATTCAATTTAACCAAGCAAAACATATGCTTCTTGCTATGGGAATTTGAGTATTCCAAATTAAAATAAGCAGCAGCCCTAGCTGATTTGGCTCAGTGGATAGAGCATTGGCCTTCAGACTGAAGGGTCCCAGTTCTATTCTGGTCAAGGGCACATGCCTGGGTTACGGGCTTGATCCACAGTAGGCGGCATGCGGGAGGCAATGATTCTCTCTCATCATTGATGTTTCTCTCTCTCTCCCCTCTCTTCCTCTCTGAAATCAATAAAAATATATTTTTAAAAATTAAAATAAAATAAGCAGCAAAAGACTGTCATGTAGACTACAGCATTTATAATAGACAGGGTTTTCAATCACCTAGAACAGCGATTGGTCAGGTATTTCAAAGATAGAAATCAAAGAAAATGTACATCATACTGTAATATTTCATTTTATGTGAAAAATAAAGCACATTATCTAACATTTTTTTATGTAAGACTAGAGGCCCGATGCACAAAATTCATGCATGGGTAGGGTCCCTAGGCCTGGCCAGCAGTCAGGACCAATCTGCGGGTCAACCGGTGGGGCAATTGGGGGACCCCTGCCGGCACCCACCTTGGCTGGCCTGGGGCCTGTGGGCTGGGGGCAGCTCCTGCATTGAGCATCTGCCCCCTGGTGGTCAGTGAGCATCACAGTGATCAGTCGTTCCACCAGTTGTTTTGCCGTTTGGTCGATTTGCATATAAGGCTTTTATTATATAGGACTAGAGGCCCGGTGCACAAAAATTTGTGCACTTGGAGGGGAGAGGGGGTCCCTCAGCCCGGCCTGTGCCCTCTCACAGTCTGGGACCCCTCGGGAGATAATGACCTGCTGGCTTAGGCCCGCTCCCGGGTGGCAGAGGGCAGGCCCAATCCCTAGGTGCAGGCCCTGGTCGGGCTCAGAGCAGGGCCGATTGGGGAGTTGGGGCGCTGCCCCCTGTCATGCACAGAGCAGGGCGGATCGGGAGGTTGCAATGCCACCCCTAGTCATGCTCAGGTTAGGGCCGATTGGGGGGTTGGGGCACCGCCCCCTGTCACACTCAAGGCAGGGTCGATGGGGAGGTTGCGGCGCCATCCCCTGTCACGCACAGAGCAGGGCCCATCAGGGGGGTTGGTGCTCGTACCCTGTCATACACAGAGCCGCAGGGTGATCAGGGGGTTGGGGAGCTCCCCCCTGTCACTCACAGAGCAGGGCTGATAGGGGAGTTGGGGCACCGCCCTCTATCACCCACAGAGCAGGGCTGATCAGGGGGTTGGGGAGCTCCCCCCTATCAGGCACAGAGCAGGGCCGATCAGGGGGTTGAGGAGCTCCCCCCTGTCACTCACAGAGCAGGGCTGATAGGGGAGTTGGGGCACCGCCCTCTATCACCCACAGAGCAGGGCTGATCAGGGGGTTGGGGAGCTCCCCCCTATCAGGCACAGAGCAGGGCTGATCAGGGGGTTGGGGCGCCGCACCCTGTCACACACAGAGCAGGGCGGATAGGGAGGTTGTGGCCCCGCCCCCTGTCACACACAGAGCCACAGGGCGATCAGGGGGTTTGGGCGCTGCCCCCTGTCACTCTGATCCCGGTGCCGGGAGGCCTCGCTGCTCCGCTGATCCCGGTGCTGGGAGGCATATTACCCTTTTACTATATAGGATAGAGGCCTGGTGTACGGGTGGGGGCCGGCTGGTTTGCCCTGAAGGGTGTCCTGGATCAGGGTGGGGGTCCCCACTGGGGTGCCTGGCCAGCCTGGATGAGGGGATGATGGCTGTTTGCATCTGGTCACACCCCCTTCAGGGTGGGGGTCCCCACTGGGGTGCCTGGCCAGTCTGGGTGAGGGGCTGAGGGCCGTTTTCAGGCTGGCGGGTGACTGAAGCTCCCAACCTGTCCTTTTTTCCTTTTTTTTTTAAATTCTGGGCCAGCTTTAGCTCTGAGGCTCGGCTCCAGCTATGAGACCTCCGCTGCTGAAAGAAGGTTTCTGGCCTTTGTTTACCTTCTGTATTTGAAACAATGTTGCGGTCCAGCTGGCTGCATGCTGGCTGACTAAAGCAGGTTTCTGGGGGGTTTGTTTAGCTTCTATATTTGTTACAATGTTTCTTAGAGTTGCAGCTCAGAGGCCGGCAAGGCAGGCGGGGAAGCTTGGCTTCCTCCGTCACTGAAGCAAGCAAGCCTCATGTTCCGCTTCAAGCTGCCTGGCTGCTGGCTGCCATCTTGGCTGGCAGTTAATTTGCATATCTCCCTGATTAGCCAATGGGAAGGGTAGCGGCCGTACGGCTAATTACCATGTTTCTCTTTTATTAGATAGGATAAGTCCTTTTCTTAATAATCCTCTATTGTCCTTCTTTCAGTAACCATACATTAATTCATTATATATAATTTCTACTTAGTAACTTTTAAGCAAGAACTTTTAAATGTTATCAAAAAACTCTATATTTTAATAATTTTCCCTCCATTTGTTGACATTTTCCTTTCTCACACCTAATTTGACAGCAAACACAGTATTTTTTAGCCCTTCACCTCTATCAGCCTTTCCAGAGCATTCTAATTAGTTATCATGGACACAATTCTCTTTTCACACTCACACTACATTAACTCAGAGATTATCAAGTAAATTACATAATTATAATAATAATTGACACAATCAGTTTGGGAATACACTGAGGAATGCATATAAACCAACTGGAAGCAGAACTGTAAAAACATACCAGACAGTAGAGCAGGCTCATAGCTTGTCAGTCTTGTGTGCTCAGCAGGTCCTGGGCAGAGGGTAGCGTGTTCTGTGAATAGAAGAGAGAAGAGTGTTAGCTATTGTTCTGAATTGGTTTAGTGCACAGGGAGAATGGGGAATCTGCCTTGAAAACCATTTTCTTATCTCTCCTGTGTATATATTTAGACATTTCAAAGACTGGACCAGCCTTTTCGATCATGTATTCCCATTATGTTCCCAACAGATGAAATAGTCATTTCAAAGATTTTATGCTCTAGGGATTTTTCTGACATACTAGAAATGCCTCATTAGATCCCTAATGTACCAGACATGACATTTGGGTTCAGGTCGGAGGACTTGTTGTCCAAGAGTTCCAATATCAAGGGAAACTGACTTTTAATTAAAAACAAAAAAGCATTTACGTAGGTTGCAAGGCAGGCAATCAGAACTCTAGTGAGACAGAGACACCCAGGCAACAGTCACTATTGCGATACATAAAGACTCTACCTCACTCCTGCACCAATTATCTTTTAAACAAATGTATATCCCAGAGGACCATAGGCTGACAAGAAGGCCTAAGTATTGGCACTCTAGACTTTATAAAGGCCACACAGTTCACATGCCTTCCAAGCCCAATTCCAACGATAATGACAATTCTTCATAACATTAGAAGATTTTTGTGGCAGATGTGACTTTATTATCCCCATGAATATATTCGTTAGGTAGACAATAAAGAAGGCAAACCATGTAGAAGCTTTGTGATTCATACATTGGCACACATCAGCCTCAAAATAATATGAAATAAGTAGAACCCATTTCAGATTTTCAGAATCTATGATGTAATTCTCCAAGATTCTTTCTTTTTTTTTCTGAGTTATTATGGAAAATGTCTCAATATATTGTTAGGATTTTAAAGCTATTTCATAAGAAGACAGTTCATTTAAAACTAATCTTAGCAATTTCTTTAAGGGTAATATAGAGCCATGGCCGGTGTGCTCAGTTGTTTGGAGCATCACCCCATACACCGAAAGGTGGAAGGTTCGATCCCCGGTCAGGGAGTATATGGGAGGCAACCAATGGATGTTCCTCTCTCACATATCTCTCTTTCTTGCTTTCTCTCTCTCTCTCTCCAAAAAAAAAATCAATAAAAACATATTTAAGGGTGAGGATTTTTTAAAAAAAGAGTAATAGAGAAAGCAAATTATAACCAATGTCCAGTGTCTGGCACACACACAAAGTGAGTATTTCTGTTTCTTCTACATGAATATGATCCCATGATGTAATATTACAAATTTGACCCCTAAAACCAAAACTATCTATAAAGATGGAGAAATTGGATAACTGTGTACTTAGATAAACATTCTTCATTTCAGGGATTCTATGTGTTAACATCGGGAGATAGAGTGAATAGCTAGCATTTTCTTTTCAGCATACATGATTCTCTTGTTGAAAACCTTTAAATTTTTATTAAGTTGGTAAGTCATAAATTAATTTTAAACTCAATAACACTGATTTCTTCATATTCTAGAATTGAATAAGAGGCAATACATCATGAAAAGTAATTAAATTTCACATGCTAAGCCAAAAGTGTAACTGCTTTCAGTAAACACAAACAAACAAACTGGCTATGATTCTAAGAATACTAATAAAACATCTGTTTAGCTCCCATAAGAAGTATTTTAATTTTTTTATAAAGGTAAGCATATTCCAATTAGTTAACGCTTTCAGGTATGACCTAATGCTAGCTTGATGTCCTAAGGTACAGGCTAGCTTTGAGATCCCTTTGAGAAGAGACTGTGTGGTAGTAAGTAAATGAATTTTATTAGCTAAGAGTAACTTTTCCCAGTCGGAGAAGTTTTAGGCGGCGAAAAGGAAGGAAAGTATTCTAACCGTAAGATCTAGGTTAACAAAGTAGGCAAATTAGTTAGGATGGAGCACAGGATCCCTGTTGGGATGGGGTAGTAGCTAAGGTAGGTGAACTAAGGTAGGTAGGGAAGGTAGGCAAGGCCTAGATAGATGCCCTTGATTGCCAGGCTGTGGTGCTGAGACCTTACCCGAGTTTCTAAGCATCACAGTGTCATCGAAGATGACACTCACAGTGGTATATCCGGTCACCAAGCAGATGTGAGGGGACAATAAAGCAGACATGGGAGTGGGGAGTTGCAGGAAGAGTCTGCTGCTAAGAAGGAGATTCTCAGGATGCTATAGCAAAAAGAGAAAGTATTTTAATGACAGACAGCAAACAAAGCCAACTGTTCAGAGAGTAAAAACAGGAGAAAAACAAAAAACATTGCTAGATTTGGCAATGAGGTTCCTGTCAGTGAAACTTAAGGAAAGGGTTTTTGTAACCCCAAGATAACAAAGCTAAATAAATTGGGATTAACGTTAGAGTACAGAATTGTGAAAAGACAAGTGGTTGTTAATTCTGAATTCAAAATTTTGGCAAATATGCAAGTAAGGTCAGACCTTTGTACATTTGCAGGTTGCAGGGAGAAAAAGTTTGAAGGTGGAGAGACTGAAGATATTATGGTCAAGGAAAAAAATGAGTGAGCAGGGTCTGTGAGGAGAAATTGGATTGTAGCTAGCCCTAAAAAGAGGACTGGGCACATCTTCCTCAGTCAAGCAAGGAAGCAAGGAAGAAAGATGAACATCAACAAAGGGTGCCTGTGAGTAGAAAAGAGGGAAAATGGACAGAGTTATAATTAAAGTGATGGCCTCTATCCTCTTTGTGAAACAGAGGGTATGATTATCTGACAAGATTAGGGCGAGGTGAGATTAAACATTAAAAAAATCAGAAATTTCAAAAAAATGGTTACTAAAAAATTGATATATGAATAAAATGTGTTATTATTCACTGTGAGTTAAAAGTAAGTCAGAGGCAACAGCGAGTGAAATCAATACATCTGGTAACTCTCTATAGATACTCTATAGCCTGGGAGCACAAAGAAGATAAACTGGCCAGGCCTTGATCCAGACAGAGCAGATCTGGCTGTAGGTTAGAGATAGAAGGCAACCTAGGGCATTAGAACTGTTTAAAGGTGACTGACGAAAATTCTAACCAGCCAGGATGCAAGTGTAGACAAAGGGAAGACTGACTGAGGGAAATGAGGAGCTGGGTCATTAGAGGTCTTCTGTTCGGGCAGAAGCTGGTCAGTGAGCAGGGAGGGCATCTGAAATACTACAGAGTACAACGCTATCACAATGCCAAAGGTATGGCCGCCTCTCCCTCCTAATAATCTCCCCAGAGTCTCACAAGCTTTAAAAAATGGATAAAATAATACAGGAACTTGCACTGAAAGATAAACAATTGCTTCCCACCATTTGAAGTTTCATTGTTCAGCTGTTAGATCATTTGTAGGAAGACCGAACCTCACTAAAAAGAGACATAGCTGCTACTACCTTCCAAACAGCATGGGGGGTTAACAGGCATTAGCAAAATTAACTCTATGTTGAAGGTAAGATTAATAAATTCATTCCTTTCCTTATCGAATCTGCTTTCTGGGCAAAAATGAGACAGCTTTGAAATAGCATTAACTTTCATAGAATTCTAGAATGCTATTTTAGTAAGCTAAACATTAGGCAGCACATAGTAAACACTTATTGAATGCTTACTATGTGCTGATCACCATACTAGGAAATCCAAGCGTGCCTAATCCACAAAAACCTTTCACACATGTATCTCCTGGAAGAAGTTTTAAGATTGGTGGAGGTAAAAAAAAAATGTAGGGAAGGGATTAGCAAAGGAACAGCCACAACAAAGGGGTAAGTTATGGGTTAACAATGAAGGCTACAGTAAACATGAGAAAGGAAAAGGAGCTGTAAATCAAATACACCTCAAAAACAAAATGTGGTTGGAAAAAAAAGAAAGAGAATAGGAAACAAAATATCCAAGCCACAGCTATACCATGAAGTAAGAGGAGAAACATATACTGAATATAAAAGAACAGTGTCAGCTTCAATGATAAAGGTGCAGGTAAACAGGAAAATAAGCTAAGGACACTGGTTTTAAGAGGGTATGATTGGTAATATCTAATCTAGAGAAAGTAATTGTTTGTACTCCAAGAATAATGTATATTGTAGTAACTGAATATATAATCAGTACTCATGTGCTAGAGAGCTTGTGGATAAGAGAGGAAACAAGCTGAAGGAAAATTATATTGCATTTCAGACATATGTGACAAACAGATAAGTAAAGAATTAATTACTAGAGTGTGCATTATCTCCAAAAGTCATTTCTGTATTGGTCAGAATGTTTTTGCTTGCAATGGAAAAAAAGCTACCTCAATTTAGTAAAGCAAAAAAAGGGGGGGTGGGGAAGGTACTAATTTGCTATTTTCTTGACCGAGAATTTCAGAAAAAAATGTTATCTTCAGGCATGGTTGGACCCAGGGCTCAAACAATATGATCAGTATTCCATCATTTTCCAGCTGCTAGCACAGCTTCCTTTGGCAATGGCTGCATTTTGAGCATGACTTCTCTATATTATGAGGACTGACGTTTTCAGACTTGCATTATTATAACAGAAAACAATCCCAGAAAAAATAAATAAAAAGAGCTTCTTCATATAAGTTTACGCCAAAGTTCTTCCTGGAATTGAATCTTATGCACCTACTTTCTTTGTGTATCAATCTTTGAACTGCAGCCAGAGATTAAAAAAAAAAATCCATATGAGCCATTCCCAACTCCCTAGGTTAGATTGAAATTAATTAGCTAAACTAAACTGTATGGAGTAAAAGAGGGAAAGGTGGCACCCAAAAGAAAAACTGATCCACTGTTTTCAGAGTCATGTTCTAAATTAGTATTTCTCAAGCTAGGTTGAAGCAGAAAGAAGTATATCAGAATCTAGGAAATGGGAGGAGGAATTTTATGTTATGAGGAGATATGGAAAGGGGGAGTATGCATAGAATGAAACTGAGAACTGCAGCTCTAATTATACTATTGTCTACAATAAGGATATAATCTATGGTATTTCTAAACCCAATGTCCACAAAGCATATATATGTTGCTTTCAGATCCAACTTTACAACAACAAAAAAGGAAACTTTTCTATGTTCTATTAACCTATTTCCCCCTAAATGTTCTTCAGAGAAAAAACAGAAATGGTCCCTCTAATCATTCCCTACTCTGCCTAGCTTTTATTAGTGCTACACATTATAAATATACCCAGTACAAATACATCATTTGTCAAAAAATAAGTAGCATGAGATGGTTGGATTTGTGTATGAGTGTGTGTGTAAATGTTAGGTATTACTACTTACTTAGACACCTCCCATATTTCAAATATCTGTTTTCAAACTTTGGATACTATTTAGAATAACATTACGTATGTGAAAATTGCTCTCAAAAATAATATATCAAGTCTATTTATCATAAAATGAACTCTAGGCTAAGATATTTAGAGCCACACTAAACTATAGATTTTAATTGTTATTGCATTGTTTTACACACTTTGTAGTACATAAGAATCACATTGTGTACGCATTAAGTTACTTACAGATATAATTATATAATGTCATATGTTGTTTAGAAAATGTATTAAATCATTCCTTTTACAACTTTGGCCTATTTATGAAGATAAATCACCACAATTCAAGTTGAGAGCATTAAAAATCAACAGTCTCTACCACAGCAGAGTATATAAAGTGAAAGCCAGTAGTAAAGATAAGGTATGAAATATGGAAGGACGGTTGTATAAATGTCATCCTACAACATGTTTTTAAAATGGAACATGAAACCCTGATGGCGGGGGAGCTTCAACCTATGAACCAGAAGGTCACCAGTTCGATTCCCTGTCAGGGCACATGCCCAGCTTCCAGGATGATCCCCTGTGGGGGGCATACAGGAGGCAGCCAATTGATATTTCTATCTTTCTACCTCTCTCCCTAAAATCAATAAAAACATATTTTTTAAAAAAGAAACGTGAAATTACCTTTAAGAACTGACTTTAGATTTTCCATCTTCCATTCCAGAACACTAAATCATTTTTGAAATTTATTTAAATTATAGTCATAAAAAGATGCATAGTATACTTTCAGAAAACTGTTTCAGAAGTGTGAAATTTAGGAATTTTAGGATTGTTCTTTTGTATGTTCTTCAGACATTACTTGGTGTGTGTTTTTGTTTTGTTTTTAACTAGAGCCTTTTTCCAATTCTGGTTTAACTTCATCAATGAAACCATCAGAAATGGTACAGAATTAACAACTCTTAATAACTTTAGATATTATAATCTCATGTATGTATTTCACATTTAGGTTTCTGATTCTTATCATTCTTTATACTCCTCTCTGCCCGGTAATTTCCAGACACAGTTCTACTAAGTCAGGTTTTTCTCTAATCATATATGTATTGTTAATTTTTGGTCATTAATATACTTGCAAGTAGTCACCCATAGTACATATAGTTCTTAGGCTATTTTTTTAATTTTTCATGATCTGTTCAGTTTAACATATGTCATCCAAATTTCTAGCAGTGATGTACATCTTCATACACATATAGCAAGTTTCATCTAACAAGGATATTTTTCAATTGATAAATTAATTCTATAAAAGCAGATTAGCCCCACTTTTGAGATTGAGATAGCCTGAATTCTTCATGTGGTTTTCTAGTCATGAAGGACTCCTTGATAAGTGAGGGAATAATTCCTTGTCTGTTTTGGTTCCTACTGTGGTCCAGATATTGCACATTAACTTTTTTCTGGAGTCTTAACTGCAGGGGGGGAAAACGCATCCAGGCATAAAAAGGCATTACTAAATAGAAAAACTTCTTAAAAAAATAAAATCAATCTCTTCTCATAGTGGGATTGTCTTAAGCAGAAGAATTGCTACTCTAGTTAACTCATATTAATCCACCTGGATCAACAAGAAGTATTTTGTTCTTTTGAACCAAGTAGACTGAGGATAAGGCTGCAGAGAACCAAATTCAGAGACTGGCTGTTTTTCAGCATAGATATACTGGCTCAGAATTCTAAAACTTTGAAAGTAATTCTCGAGAAACATCAGTATCAGGGCTTTCCAGGCTTTTTGACATCAATTCCTGAAAGTTTGTGTCTTTGAACAACCTCGAATCTTTCAAGTATCACTAATTCCTATATACACATCACATATAAAAACTACCTACTTAATAAAGAGCAGCCATGATAGAGAACTATCTTGCAAACAAAAGAGAAAATTTCTTGTTTTAACTACACACAAATTACTTTTCAAAATAGCCAAATAGACAATAAATTTAGCTAGCATTTTATGAAATTTTGTATGCATTTGGGGATGCAAGGGGTGTCTTTTTTGAACAATTTAATACCTTACAAGTGTTTGTGCATCTCTTTATTTTTCTTTTAAAGACTCAGTGCAATTCTAATTAGTGTATGTCATAATTTATAATGTTGGCAGCTGTTCTAATGTCTGCAAAATGTTTCTAGAGCCACAAATTAAGAAGGAAAAAAACACACCTATGTACTCAAATAGATAAAACATTTTCTAATTAAATATACAAATTAAATTCTTGTTGGCATTAATTAAATAAAAGCTCATTTCAAAAATAATGTGTTATTACTGACTTTTGTATATTATGGATGCTTTTTATGCCAGGATGTTGAAGAGCTAAACTATTTTTTTTCCTCTTGAGTTGCTGGCCATGACCACTTCAGCATACATGTTTCTATCTGCTAGAAGTGTGCTAGATTGCTTGGCTGTGTCAGAACTGTCTTGAAACCTACTCACCTGGCCTTTTTTAAAATATATATATTTTATTTATTTTTTACAGAGAGGAAGAGAGAGATAGAAACATCAATGATGAGAGAGAATCATTGATCAGCTGCTTCCTGCACAACCCCTACTGGGGATGTGCCTGCAACCAAGGTACATGCCCTTGACCAGAATCAAACCTGGGACCCTTCAGTCCGCAGGCCTATGCTCTATCCACTGAGCAACCGATCAGGGCTCAACTGGCCTTTTAATGCTGCTCCAAACAATGCAGTGGCTCAAAATCTATAACACACATATATATGCAGGGTGAACATCTGAGGTTAGTGTCTATTATATAACCACTTATAAAGAGGTTTCCTTGCGTGTGTAAACCTTTGAGAATCTTTTCCTTATTGTCCAGGGCAGAAGGGAATGTTTTTGTTGAAATTCTAAGAACTCCAAGCACAGTTGAGAGTAAGACTATACAGGGAATCAGGAGTATTAAGTGAATATAAAATTCTGCCCTTCCCATTGCCCCTAAAACTCTTCTTTTACTTGGATCCCAGAATAACCAGACACTCTCCAGCAATATGGTTAGATGATATTCATCTTGGAAGTCTGGTCATCCATAAAGAAAGACCTAAAGATACTGGTATCAGGGATTCCTGGAGAAAACAGCCCATCCAGCCCACCTTAGAGTAAAGTGCACAATTGATAAGCCTGATCGAAATGGTCAGAGTTTCCAATTAGCATTTTAGTGCCTTGTAAATGTAAACTTTTCTTAGGAAAGTCTCTAACATGGAGGAGAGTAAAATCATATTTTTTTTAAAAAACCAACTTGAAAGAAACCAATCATACCACATAAGAAAAAAAACTAAAAACAAAACAAAAACCCTATCATTAACATCCAAATATTAGGAACTCTGGGAAGAAAGAATAAAAGAGAGAAAAGCATTAAAGAAATGCATCAAGCCAGGCTGGTGTGGCTCAATAGCTGAGTGTCAATCCATGAACCAGGAAGTCAGGGTTCCGACCCGAGCAGGGCACATGCCCAGGTTCTGGGCTTAATCCCCAGTTGGGAATGTGCAGGAGGCAGCTGATCAATGATTCTCATCATTGATGTTTCTATCCCTCTCTCCCTCTCACACCCTTCTTTCTTGAAATCAATAAAAAATATTTTTTTAAATTAAAAAGAGAAATACATCAAGCAATTTTCCCCAAACGGAAGAATATGAATTTCCAGTTTCATGGGCCCTCTGGATGCCCAGGCCCGTGAAACATGTCACTGTGAGAGTGCAGAATGCAGGAGATAAAGAGAAGAGTCTATAGGCTTTCAGAGAGAAGAGTAAGTCATAAAGAAAGCATTAAACATCTAAAGAGACCTGGACATCCTCAAAGAAATAATGGGAAAAAAATTCAATAGGACAATGCTTTCAAGTTTCTGAGAGATAATTCTCTATAACCTAGAACTCCAAGCCCATTTGGAATACTCAAGAATGCTGTTCACCAAATTCCCAGCTGTCTCATCTCTACACTTGTATGAAAGGGACGAATAAAAATATTATAGTACATGACTCACTTTTGAATAGCATTTACTTCATCATTTTTTTAAAATATATTTCATTGATTTTTTACAGAGATGAAGGGAGAGAGAGCGAGAGCTAGAAACATCGATGAGAGAGAAACATCGATCAGCTGCCTCCTGCACACCTCCTACTGAGGATGTGCCCACAACCAAGGTACATGCCCCTGACTGGAAATGAACCTGGGACCCTTCAGTCCGCAGGCCGACGCTCTATCCACTGAGCCAAACCGGTTACGGCTACTTCATCATTTTGATCTACCCAAACTTTACTACAACATTTTGGGAGTATGGAGGAAGGGAAATGTGTAGTAGATGAAACAGAACTAAATCCTTACTTTTCTTAATGAAAATTAAATAAATAATGCCTTAAACCAACATGCAATATACAGATGCTCTTTAAAGATGTGGAGGCAGACACCAAAGGAATCAGAGCTTGAGTCATTTCAAACTGAGCAAGAGAAAATATGTGAGAATGTAAATTAATGATCAGTATTTGTCTGTGGGGAAAAACCTAGTAGCCCATCTAATATTTTTCCTGCATCTACGAATAACAAAAACAAAACAAAACAAACAAACAAAAAAGCCATGGTTAACAATCCAAATCACCAATTTAAGTGTTGTCCATAGTAGGCAAATTTGACCTCTCCATTGGGTTCATGAAAGCCACAGTTAGGAGTTCTTTGCAAGTGAAATATAGCACTTGCTTACTTGGCTAAATAAAAGACATTTTTTGTGTGTCCAACTCCAAGTAGCAATTCATACCATTCATTATTTTTGTTGCATTTCACACCACAGGTGTGTTTTCACAAAGTGTCAAGTTCCCATTTGTCACTTAGATACTGGACAGGTGAGCCAGTAGTCATGTTGTGCTATAAATGTACAACCATATGTGGGTCACAGTGAGAAATAGCATATCCGCAGAACATGTGATCGTCACCCGAAGCGCACAACAGGCATCACTAACACAGGTTCAACACCGGCAAGTACTGAACCTTTCATTCTCTCCCTCGTTTTAAATGTTTCCCCAACATCCTCAGAGCTTGTTTTCTTCCAGTGTTCACCAAATAGCCCGCATCTTCCATACGGGCCTATCCTCCACCCGTCTCCCTTAGCTTTCCGCTCCCGTCTGTGGGCGATCTTCTGCCACCTCTAACACTTCAATATTCATAACCTAGAATCACTTCTTTATTTTTACTCCTCTGAACCCCTTTAGACTTTCTCAATCTTCCAGTCCCTTAAAAAAAAAAAGGTAAGACATATCCTCTGAGCTTGGCAGCCTGCTGGAGATTAAGGTATATAGAGGGCTGAGGCTTTAGGGCCTGGCAGTGCTAACTGAGAGCCTTGTGAATGCAGGAAGTTCATTCTGAATCTAAGTAAATCTTTAGGAGACCAGGAAAGAAAAGGGAGGGGAGAGGTGAAAGAAAGAGTAAATGTTTAAGTGGGTAACTATGATAATAAAGGAAGAGAGAAAAGTTGGAATATATTTATTGATGCTCTGTATATTGGTTTCAGAATAGACTGTTACATCTATCTAAAAATGGCTATATGTTCCTGCCTTTTTAAATTTTATTTTATGAAGAGTGTAAGGAGGGTGACCTATGCATTCATTGGTGGTCACGTGAATTATTCTATTTGTGAGGAAAGTTTGTGACCTTGCAAGAATTAGAACTCTATAACCAGAGTCTGTTTTGTCCTCTAGCAGGAAAAAGAACACATTATCACAACAGACCTCTTGAGTCTCATTTTCAAACTAATGCATTCAATCCCTAACAAAGAGCAAAGGATAAACAATTAGACATTCCATGTAACAGAACTCTTATCCACCTGCCAACAATTAAACCCAGTAATTAAAAATTGTAGAAGAATACACATACGCAGATCCTCCGCAGCAATCATACTGCGGTCAAAGAGGGGAAAGCTCTTTCCTAATAAGTTCCCTTTCTATTTCCCAGGCTGCTTTTCTTGACGTTAAGCAGACACGAGACCCTGTCAACTGTTTCACTTTCTTTAAAAGGAGGGAAATCCTATGCTCTGTCCCCTGGGAGGACTATTATATACAGATGAATGTATTTTTTTATTTCGTTTAATAAATGCAGTGTTCAGAACAGATGTTAAAGCTTGAAATTGTCCAGAGAAAGGAACAGCTCAGGTGGCAATAATGCAGGCTTCCTGCCTGCTGTGCTTTCTTCTTTGTCTTTGGAAGAGCTACTTTCACAGGTGAAAAGGTATTACAGTATTTATAACCCCTCAAGTCCTCACCACTGGACTGAAGCTGACAAACGGGGTGCTAATTAGTACCAGGAGTGGGGGTGGTGATGGTGGTTTTATGACACCGTCATCTGGCCAGTAAATTGGACAAAGAGAAACAGCACATTGACAGCAGCATTGCAAACCCAGCCATGCAACAGGTAGAGGGTGCCTGTGAGGACTGTGGTGTTATTTTTAAGGTGGATTTTCTCTAACACCAGCCTATTTGGCCCTGTCACGGCCGTGCTCCTCTGTGGATTTTCCAGGGCACTGGCTACTTGCACCACTATAATCCAAAAGGATTTCAGTCCAGTGCACCTGTGAATAATGATAGGCTTGGGACAGAGAAAAGATATTATTAATGTCAGATTGAGTATCTGTCCTCTGAGAATTACAATTTATAAAACAACAAATCTCAATAGAAATAATAGTCAAGCTACCGTTTTGCAAACGAGGAAGTAGTAAAACAGTAAAATTTGATCAACTAATTATCTGTTAGTATCAATAATAAAATCCATTACACAAGTCATAGTTTTACAAATTTTATAAACTTTATTTAGTTAAACTAAAACAAAACTGTAGTTTATAAATGTGGCCAGCACGCTTACTTTGTCTTTATTGATTTGGGGGTCTATCCGGGCTGTGATAAAGAGAAAGCAGGGGGTAATGAGGGGAAATGGATTCATTATTAGATAAGTTTAAGCCCCAAGAGCATGTCAGTGCCGTTAAGAACAAGAAAGAACTTTCAACTCCAAAAAACCAAAAGCTAAGCCCAGACCCTTACTTTGCCACTTGCAATATGGTCCTTAGCAAGGTAATTGCTCTGAGCCTCAGTTTCTCCGTTCACAATACCTACTTTTTTTGAGGTTGTGGGGAGGATTAAAGGAGATAACATATACAGTTAACCACTGAACAATGCAAATGTGTGTTAGGGACTTTGCCGATACCTTTTGAGTTCCCTCGAATTTAAGTTGCCCCTTAGTATCCCTGGCAGATTAATTCCAGGACTCTGCTCACCTACCAAAATCTGCAGCTGCTCAAGTTTCCTATCTAAAATGGCAAAGAAAAATGCATACAATTGGCCCCCTGCATCTGTCAACTCCCAACCACAGGTGGAAAACAGTAGGTATTTATTGGAAAAAAAATATCTGTATGAGTAGACCTGCGCAGTTCAAAAAAATCTCTGTATGAGTAGACCATGTTTGTTCAATGGTCAACTGTGTAAACCCATCAGCAGACTTCCTGATGCATTACAATTGTTCATGAAATGATAGATCTTTTCTTTTATTTCTCCATTTTAATTAACACTTTACAAAGTATAAAATATACTGTCTTTTGGGGAAAACATTACGTACTTTTTTTCTGTCACACAGTACATGAATCTCAAGGGTTTTGCTTCTTCAACAAAGAAAGGAATCATGAGGGGCCCTGCTGGAGGGCTGTCCAGTTCTCCCCCTCACCCAGGGCCAGATGTAGGTGCCACTGCTGGTGACCTCTGGCATGCCAGTGAGGGTCTGATTCCCCAAGATGAGGCCCTGGGCAGGGCAGAAGCCCTTCAGAGCCCCACTGTGCATCCAACATCACTCACCCCATCTCAGTATATCGGAAATGATTCTGGCACAGAGCAAGAAGAAGGCTTGGGACTTTTGCATTAGGTGCCTCCCACCCCCGTTTTGCTCAGTTCTTCCTGGACCATTTTCTGAATAGGTAAACTGAGGCAGTGGACAGAAAACACACTGAACTTGGTCTCTGTCTTGAGACCTGAATTTGGCTTGTTTTTCATCGTTCCCCTCCCCTGACTCCCTGGTCTCCACCTTTGCTGCACACTCTTCCCGAAGGAGCCCCAGTAGGTGAGGGGCACCAATGGTAGATGATCTTAAAACGATTAACTGTCTTAAAAGAGTCACAGCATTTTCTCCATTGTTTAATTGTTCAAGTTTATCCCTGGTTGTTTGAAGATTAAATATATTAAAAATGATGAAATATGCAAAATCACTTAAAAATTATTCAAAACTACATATATACTACTACTAAGGAACTCAAATGTTCTCTTTTCCATCGGAAAAAAAAAACTAGTTTTCAAAGACAGCTTTCCAAAAGTAATTTTTTGTCACTGTCATTCACCTCACACAACACTTTTAGTTCCCCCAAACCATCTTCACAGAGATGCTTTTCCAGAGTAACATACATGCATGCAGCCTGGCACCAGGAAATATATACGTGCAAAATGGCTAGTTATACTTTGAGGAGCAGAATGGTGATGGCTTTAAATAATCTGCCCAGCTCACGAACACACACTGATTAACATTTAAAGTTCACTGCTTACAATTACAGCTCAGAGATATATTGTCATGTGATATAGTGAAGAGAGCAGAGTGGGGGCTCAGTTCTCAGTGGGAATGTTTCTTCACGCTCCAAAAAGTACTAAATGGTCACAGCAGGTGAATATAGTAACTATCTTCAAGGAATTACAATTGAAAGTAATATTAATGTAACAGATTATTTGTTCTGAGATTTTAAACCTTGAAATTAGCATACAATCTATGCAAATTTATAGAATCCAATAAATTCTAAACAGAAACTTTAAATTATCACAAAATTGCAGTCATATACAACCTTATTTTTAAATCCCAGGGTCAATGGAGTCTATAAAATTGAACATGAGGGGGGGGGGAAAACCTGAAATGACACAGCTTGTCCAAAATAAAATTGAAATGCAGCTCAGAATTGGACTATTAGAATTCTTCTAAGAGCAGAGCTTATCCCAGGAATTCCTTTAACTCAAGTGACAGGAACAGAGAGGATTCCTGTCACAGCTTCTTTACTTCCTTAAACACTGGCTTTGAAGCTCTGTACAAAATCCCTCCTCTTGCAGTGAGCATTATACCCATTCCTGGTCTATGCTTTTAGTCAAAAGAAAATTGCAAAGTGACTACTGGTATATTTTTGCCAATAAAATGCAGCATATGCAGTGACTGTTAAATCTAAGAGTGCCTTAAATGTACTGCTAGAGATTTTAAAATTTATACATCTCTATTCCCCACCCCTAGATTTCCTAGCTCATTAAGTCTGGGATAGAGCCTGAGCATCTGCATTTTAAAGCCCCATAGATTATTCTGATGCACACCCAGAGTTGAGAATATGTATAAAACAATCAAAGGAAAAAGTTTTATAAAGTCTTATTCCTTCCCTCTACTTTCCCTGGAAAAGCAGCCTGTATGGAAGAAGTTGCTAGCCCACACTGGACAAAAATACTTATTTATACGCTGAAGAGATATGTAGTTCTAAGCCCTGAACTGGACTGGTTTAGGTAAATTAAAGCCAAATTACCTGACAGAATCTTCTGGGGACTGTCACATCTATCATACCCTGCCTTCATAGACAGCTGGATGATTCATTACTTTACATAAAACAGAATATCCCAATGTTATTATTAAATAGTGATTATTATTCATAATAAGAGAGGATAATGCATACTTACTTGCATTCAGATAATTAAATTACATACTTTTCCAGAGATTCGATCCAAGTATAATAGTTTTAGAAAGCCCAGGAACTAAAGAGCACTTTGAATAGTTCCTGGATTTAAAAAAACAGAATCAATTCCACGTTTTGGTACATTCCACTTCCCAGCACAGAAACTTGAATATTGCTTTGCTTATCATGTGCAATGAAAACAGCTACAGAATGGTATTATGAAAGAATGTACATGATTTTCTGAGCATGTTATTGGGCATAAAAAGTAAATGCTGCCACAGTGATTGATAACACAATCTTCTGAGATCTGACTTAATGGAGAACAAGGCTGAAAAAAGCAAAACGCAAATTTTCAACAAAACTGGAGGGAGCTCGGAAGTTTGACCTGTGACTCTACCACAATTAAGTGTTTCACTGGCATTAACCAATTGACCTTAAAGGGGAATAGTGAAATCTATTAGGTCATTTGGCCTGATCCATGGGAATAGTGAAATCTATTAGGTCATTTGGCCTGATCCATGGGAATATGGATAAATTATTTGAAAATCAGGTGCTTGATAACTTACTTATTTAAAGCTTCATTTATGAAGAGAGGGCACTTTTTAAATATCATGATACTCATGAGAAAGAGATTGGCAGTCTCCTATCATTTTTCAGGCAAGTGTGTGTGTGTGTGCTTTTTTTTAAATCAATGTCAATGTATCTTTTGGCAGATATTAACCCTGTTCTGTTACCAGATTATTAGAAAAATAACAATAATGACAACACAATAACCCATAATGAGCACTCATGTATCAATCACTATGTTCAACAATTTACATGCTATGACATTATTTAAGCATCACAATCATACATCATGTACTATTGGCCCCATTTTACAGACAAGGAAATTGAGACTTAGGCAATTAACATAACCAAGATCATAAAACTCATAAGTGGTGAGGCTGGGATTTGGACCCATGTTTGTAGGGCCGTATTTTACCTAAGAATGTAACTCAAGGATGATAGTAACACAGAGACAGACTTCAGTATGTCAAGGGGGAAATGGAAGTCACATCAAAGATAGCCACAAATGAAAACAAAGGAAACTGATATATTTATAAATTAAAAATTTGCTTCCAAAGTACACATCAAAGCTATGATCATTTTCTACCATAATACCTGCACAAGGTGTGGGTGGATTCAATTGTATGCAATACACTTTCCTAATAAGGTCTTGAATACATTTCTTTAAGGTGAGAATATTTTTCACACATATGTGTAAAGAACAAGTTAAAAGTGAAATTGGACTAAACTGCAATAATCATGATACCTGTGGAATATCCATTGTGGTGACTTTTAAATATTCTTACCCATTCTTTGATATTCCGCCCTTCAAAAGGTGGAAACTAATTTCCCTGTCCTTGAATACGAGCTGGATTTAGCAACTAACTTCTAACATATAAAATGAAATTAACAAGTTAATGAATAAGCATGGCAGAAGCGACAGAGTATGACTTCCAAGACTAGAAGGAAAAAAGTTTCTCTCTCTCTCTCTCTCTCTCTCTCTCTCTCTCTCTCTCTCACACCCCCCCTCCTTTCTCTCTGGAAGCCAACTACCACATCATGAGAAAACTCAAGCAGCTCTGTGATGAGGTCCATATGCCAGAGAACTGAGGCCTCCTGCCAGCAGCCAGAACTTACCAGGCATGTGAGTGACACCGTGGCAGCAGATTCATTGGCCCCAGTCAGCCTTCAAGTGACTGTAGTCCAAGCCATAACTACAATCTGATGAAAACCCCTTAGGCAGAACTACCTAGCTAAGTCGCTCCCAAATCTCTGACCAACAGAAACTGTGTAAGACGTTTTAAGTAAGTTGTTACTAAGCAACATATAACTAGTACAACCATATTGCCTATATAACCAGTGTAGTATAATATCACAGCAAGTAGCGGTTACTGCCTCTCTTTCACACATTGCTATTTCACTTTGCACTTCAGTTCCCTCATCTATAAAATGAATAAATATATATATACTAGGGGCCCAGTATACGAATTCATGCACCTTGAAAGGAACTGTGGGCTGCGAGGCTGTGGTGAGCACAGGGGCAGGTCTCGGCCCATCCTCCGCACCCCCGCCAGGCCCTCTCCCAACATGGCCCCCAGTCCCCTGTCTGCTGGCAGCCCCACTCCAGCCACCACAGCTCCCACGCACTGACGGGGCCTGGCCCTGCTCGCACCCGCTGATGGTGTGGAGTGATTGGGGTCAGTACCAGCAGCGGGTGTGAGCAGGGCCGGCGCCGTCAGCAGATGCAAGTGGCAGCTGCTGCCCCTATCGCCCCTCAGGAGCAGGAGGAGGTAAAGAAGCCCTCAGGGGCAATCGGGGACAGCAGCCACCGCTCACACCCACTGATGGTGCCGAACTATTGGGACCGGCACCGGGCACCAGCAGCGGGTGCAAGCAGGACCCATGTCAGCAGTAGGTGCGAGCCCTGGGCAGGACAGCAGCATCTGGGAGCAAAGAATTTTCAGTAACCACCAGAGGCTCACCCTGAGCGACCGGCGCCCTGCCTTGGTCTGGTGCCCCCGTTCACCTGCTCCACCATCCCACTGCAGCTGATGCCCACCATGTTCCACGCTCTGCCACTGAAGCCCGCCATGTTCTGCACGCACCCCCTGGTGGTCAGCGCACGTGATAGTGACCGGTTGTTCGGCCATTCGGTCTATTTGCATATTAGTGTTTTATATTAGTATACATAGATATTTATATAAAATTTCCTGGATTTATGAAGATTCAGTGAGATAGCTCATAAATACCTATTAGAAGAGTTTCCAGTAGAGTAAACTATAAATAAAAGTTAGCCATTATTATTGTTGTTGATACATTTATCTACTGTCTTTGGAGTTTCATTTTGACTGAAATGAAGCAAAGTTGAACTATCTATGTACATTCTTCACTCTGCTTCTTGATCTCATTCCCTTTTCACCCCCACAGTTCTTGTTTCTCAGCTTTAAATGAGAGGTAGTAAGAGAACACAAGTGATTATGGTATTTCTTCTATTTCCTGCTACTTCTTAAAACTTCTCCCATTTGGGAAGCTAGATATTTGGCATCTATGAAAAGTTTGGGACAGGAAAACATAGAATAAGCTTAGGTCAAAAAGCTAAGGCCTAGGGAGCTTCAAGGATATAAAGAATACACAAGGTTAAAGTAAAGATTTCTGCTTCTATTAAGAGAAGCAAAGAGAGTTGAGACATTGATGTGGCCTAACCATGCCCCTTATCTTGCACCAAGACTAGAACAGGGGAAAGCAATTCCAAAGAGTTGTGGGGAAGCCCAGATTACAGGGAAACCACCTCACTTCCCAGTGTGGCCCAGGGAGGGTGAGACCCCAGAATTCCCCTGCACACCAGGCAGGTCACAGGAGCAGAGCTGCATGGTGGGTTCGGGACAACAGGCCTCAGACAGCCATGCAGCTTTCACTATCTGCCAGGATGATGCAGGAAGAGAATGAATGTAGGGACTCGGCAGACCCTAAGAGGCCTATTAGCCAAAATCAAGACTTTGCACAGCAATGATATGAAAAAAAAAATGCGAAGACCAGGAACCCAATGCGATGATGTACAACACAGCAGTTTCAATCACCAAAGGGCACTCTACCCTCAATGCCTTGTCTGGGCCCTTCAAAGTCCCCTAGAACTTGGACTCAACTTTAAGGAAGGAATGAAAACTGTGTATTGACTTAGATAAGCGGTTCTCAACCTGTGGGTCGAGACCCCTTTGGCGGTCAAATGACCCTTTCACAGGGGTCGCCTAAGGCCATCCTGCATATCAGATATTTACATTACGATTCATAACAGTAGCAACATTACAGTTATGAAGTAGCAACGAAAATAATTTTATGGTTGGGTCACAACATGAGAAACTGTATTTAAAATGCCAGAAGGTTGAGAAGCACTAACTTCGATTTTTCTATTACCCGGTAAAAAGGAGGCTTGGAGGAGGTGACAAGAAGTAAAGTTACATTTCCAGCTCACCCTATTTTGAATGTTTCTATCACTACACAGTAGATGACATGGAATGATTTCTAACATCCATTGACACACTTCTCTGCCCACACATATCTCAGAATATAAGTCAAGTTGGCCGCTCTTTTGTTAGTCTCTATCCAGCTACTCAAAGTTCAGATTCCCTCAAATTCCCTGAAATTACAGTCTTCTCAACCTCCTGTGTAGTTAAATCCCCTCCTTAACAAGACTTTTTTGCATTCAGATTTAAATAGCCTTTTCCCTACAACTGCTGCAACTTGATACTCATGTTTCTTTTTAGTAAAAGCCTGACATGTTATTTTCAGGGACTAGAAACACCATTTGTATGGAGCATGAAGAATTATTACCAAGAAAAAACTCACAAAAAACGGAGACTAAGTTTTATAGTTTCATTTGCCCCCAAGGGGCCTAGCGTGGTGCCAGGCTGTACCACTTACTGTGTAATTTAAGGCAAATTAGTAACCTCTTTGAGTTATTTCCTCTGTAAAATAATGGCAATGATTTGGTTCTTGTGGCAATCAAATGAGATAAATTATTGTATGCTTCCCAGTTTAGTTATTTAATAACTGAAGGCTATTTTTGTGCAAATACAAGGGTTTAGATTAACAAATCAGACTCACCTAAATCAGAGCTCTTACCCAGAATCAAGACGCAAAGGCAAAGCAGGGAGAGCTCTGGGATAGCCCAGGTGGCTCTACACGCCCTTCGTTCCTGTATCCAACAAACTTTCTGGCCCACAGTAACAGAGGAGATCCCAGGGAGGATGTCTCATAAAGCCCCAGATTATAGATTTGTTTACCACAGGCGGTCCTAACCCAAGGAGACCCTGTGAGCGTTCCATAGACAAGGACTCTCCTGCTAGCAAGATCAGGAGGAGAGTGACCAGCACGTTTACAAGGCTCCTGAATGGGGTCACTTGCCTCCTTTCACAGGGAGGAAATCAACTACTCTGGCAATCAACTTTTTAGGAGAGAAATGGGTTACAGGCCACTTGCTTTAATCCTTCCCATTTTGCACTATCCTGTTCAATCACTATTGAATCATTATTGAATTACTGTTAAACATTATTCAATCACAAAGTGATCTTTAACCAGAGTCTCCTGACTGTTCACTCCAAATGAGTCTTTCTTCATATCTCAAGTCATTTTCTCCTTCCTTCTCTGCAAATAATTACGAAGGATTGTGTGTGTTTCCCCCTCTGAAAATATGTTTAGGAAACTATTTATAGCAATGACCCACATACAGTGATTGTTTTCCATCTGAACTGTTAATGTATACTAATCAATATTCATTCTTTTATTGTGCCATACCTAAATATGGTTTACAGCATATATAGAAAACTGATTGGGGAGGGGGGGGGAGTATATAGTTACTACTTGCTTATAAGAAAGAATGAAGGGGGAAACCCATGAAAAGGAAATCATGGGGGAGACAAACATTGAAACTTTGTTTTACCACCTTAGAAAGCAGAAAGCTTCTGATTTTAAAAAATTCCCCTACGGTGGAAAGACTTGTTCACTTTATGCAGCTCGGGTCTCTGTTCCTCTTGGTGATTTGAGTGGCTCTGATGGTCCTTTAGCGTTCGTGCAAAGATGCCAGGGAGGCGCCTGTGTCTGAAAATGAGCACATTTCCACCCAAGGACTTTTCAAAGTACGTTTAAAAAATACATTTAAAGTACCTTTTAAAATGTTTTAATGAATTTTATTAAAAATTTGCTTGCCCTTAGTATATTTTGTATAAAGGGTTAATTTCTCCTCCCTAAATGAAAATGAAGTCACCCAATTATGTAGTTAAGTATTTGTCATTATTATAAATCATCTTTGCTTCTCTTCTGTCCTCAGGCATCAAAACGGCAAATAGGGATTCTCACTGGTTTACAGACATCTTCAGCAACATATTGCCAAATACCATGGCAAAGAAAATGGCTAGATATCCTCAGGGTTCACCAATGCAGGCATTCCCCAAATATATTCTACCACCAAAATGCAAGTACAAAAGAACTGTTTCACACTGTGATTTCATTCATCGTTGTAAATTTCACTCAGGATAGAAATTAGAGCTGAAGGGATCAGTTTGTTTATTGCTACTAAGATCAAACCTCCTTACAAACATGAGAATTAACTCAAAGAAAAAATACACTTAGAAAATTATTTTTTTTAATATATTTTATTGATTTTTTACAGAGAGGAAGGTAGAGGGATAGAGAGTTAGAAACATCAATGAGAGAGAAACATCGATCAGCTGCCTCCTGCAAACCCCCTACTGGGGATGTGCCTGCAACCAAGGTACACGCCCTTGACCGGAATTGAACCTGGGACCCTTCAGTCCACAGGCCGACGCTCTATCCACTGAGCCAAACCGGTTAGGGCTAGAAAATTATTTTAATGCTTCTAAGATTTGTATTTATTTTTATCCTCTGTTCTACTTCCCCCATTTTATCTCTTCTATGTTCCTACTTGAAATTATTTCTCTCTAAGGAGCTGATGACACACTTTTGAATTGCCTTTTTTAAAAAAATAAAGCAAGTAAGATAATCAATTCTCAATTCTGAAAGCCAAGCTGAAACACCTTCTCCACATCTGCACAAATTCTTACATTCCAGAACAGTGTGTGATTCTCTTGTCTTTAGAAAGGGATATAGTTTTTCTTTTTTCTTTTTCTTTTTTTTTTTTAGTCATTAAAACTAGCTACAGATGGAAAGATAGGATATGCAAACAATTATAGGTAAATGGATCCCAAGGGTTCTTTATCAATCTTAACTTTATGTCATCCACAAAAAAAGAATAAAAACAATGCATAATAAATCTTTGTTATTTATCCAGATTATCTTTGACTACAATAAATTACAATTTTTAAAACATTTGTTTAAAGCTCTGGGTTTTTACAATTTAAATGAAAGTGCAGAAGTATAGATAATAGGAGCTAGCAATAGTATGGAAATTATGAATAGGTAAGCAATATGTTTTGTGGAGAACCTTGAGGATAAATAATAGAATTACACAGAAGTAACAGGAAAATAAATTTCCAGGGGATTCAAACAAATTTAAAATTAGATAGATAGATAGATAGATAGATATAGATAGATATATAGATATCTATATAAGGTATCTGTTGACATGATACCTTATCTGTTCCAATAGTTTTTATTAGACTTTCCTATTTTTCCTGGTATAATAGTAATGTGTCTAATGATAGTCATATTAGAAGTGAGTTGGGTGGTTTTCCCTGAGCAGGATGCAAGGGTGGTTTCTTTCCAGGTGGATTCAAAGAATGAGGCCATGGACAAAAGGTGGTAGATGAAAAGGGTGGAAATTTATTGAAAGTAAACTATAATATTATCATCACACCAATAAAAATTGCTTGTTGAAAAAAAAAAGAAATTTATTGAAAGCAAATACAGACTCCTATGTAGGGAGGGGGTCCCAAGGGGGGTGACCCACTAAGCTCCTCTTTGCTAAGTTTACAAAGGCTGCAGTTCTTTATTTCTTGATATTCCCTTCTGATTGGTCACTATATCAGCTTCAAAGCTCAAACCCACGTGGTGCCCCTCTTTATTCCCCGCTTCAGTGGTAGAATCCTCTATCTCCTGTGAAGATCTGTTCTCTTCTTTCTCCCATTTGTCAGCATTTCTCCATCCCCTTTGAAAGTTTGTTTCCTCTTTCTCCCATACCCTGTGGCTTCTCCCTGTCTTCTGTGAATGGATGTCTTCCTCCCCCATATCCTCATGGCACCTTGTGGTCTCTGTGAATGTATGCCTTTGGGCAGCCCCAAGCCCCCAACCAACTATGCCTTCCTCCTTCACGGACCCCCTAATCCTAAAACTCCCCAAGCCTGCTTATTTTACCCCTAAAACTCCTTTCAGAAGGACAAAATATAGCTTCAACATTGATATACCCACTTTTGATTTTTAGGGATATATTTATTTACTTTTCCATGTACTATTTCATTGCCAGGCTAATTTCTTCCTGATCTAAGCTTGTGAGTCTTTTTAGTCAGTAAATATCTATCAAATAAATGAATATCTTTAAATGTAACATAGAGTTCACATTTAATGAATGACAAGTTAAAGATAAGACAGTATTTTATTATATGTTTGTGTGTGTATATATTTTTTCTTGTTTTGAATGCCGAACTGTTAATCTTTAGAAATGCCCTTATTGTGGTAATGTACTGGGAACATTTCCCAAAAGTGATTTTTGACAAAAGATCTTGAAAAGAACAAATGGCCTTCTTGCCAGATTGCAGGTGCAAAGAAGAAGGGACAAACCTAAGTCAGAGTCAAGGGATCTAGGAAGCAGGTGTGAGAGACAGAACAGCAGCAAAAAGTTCATCGGGAGGGAATGGATAGATATGGGAATGAAGGAAGGAAGTAGGTGACAAGAGAGTAAGATGTATACCTGCTGGGAGACAGCTGCAGAAAACATCTGTAGATACTTCCCCATCACCACCAGGAAGGAGGATCCCTGCACAGAGACCCACAAAAAGGCTTAACCACCTGTGGTATTTGGTTGAGGGGCATGCACAACGCTCAGTGCACCAGCCTCTAATTACTCTATGGCAACCCCAGTTCTGCCTTCCCGGTGGAAAACATGTGTCAAAGCATTTAGTGTTGATCAAAACATAAGAAAATTCTTTGATTTATCTTTTTCCCACAACAGCCTGCCTTCCCTCTCATTTGTCTAAGAAAAATAATAAAAGCATTTCCTTCCAAAGGGAGGTAGGAAATGGCTCTGACCCATTTGTCATATAACTGTTTTGCTTTGCTTTTGTACCTGAGGTTAGAAAAATTCTGCCAACACTGCCCTGTCAGACTGCCATTGAATGCAACAATAGGATGACAAAGGTACCAGCAGCTGGGAGAGACACTGTCTAAGGTGCTGGTACTGATGAGGGGGCTGGCCACCTGGAAGACTGAACGAGTCCTTAGGAGATAGCAGAGAAAGGGATCACCCTCCTTGCCTTGTCCCCCTTGAACATCTTATCCTTCTCATGTTCCACATTATCCCACTTATAGCTCATTCAGGTCTAAAGTAGCAGAGAGGACCTGTGGAGAAGTCAGAGAGAAATCTTGCAAATGAAAAAACAAAATTCTTCATTCTGGTAAGTGGAGTTCATAACTTTGAAAAAGAAAACTACGGCACACAAATTTTTGTGTCACATTCCTACCCCTGGTCCATCCAAGTCATTAAGTCAGATGAGCAACATGGGGGGCGTGCATTCTGTGAGTCAATCACAGGCAGGTTTGTGTGGCTGGGCTGCTTTACAGAGTCAGGGTCTCCAGGTCAGTGCTGAGCCACACGCGGCCAATGGTGTCCCTCCAAGGGTGACTGCTTCTGAGAGCTAGTGCCTTTGAAGTGTGACCAGCTGAAAGAATCAAGCAACCACAGAAAATATAATGGAGCCCAAAAGAGGCCTGGGCAAAAAATGCACATACACAATTACCTGATTGTTAGATGCTACATTCAGTTTCAGAAGTCTGTTATCTTGACAATGACTTGCTGAGTGGTGCTGGAAAGTCACTAAACTGTCTATGCTACTCAGTCTTCAATCTATAAAATAACTTAATAAAAGCAATTTGATATAGAATAGTGTTCCATATAATCAGGTGTCCTTGAAACGATTCACTTTATTTAAGAGATCAAATAGATTAGCTTCCTATTGACAGCCTCACCTGCTGTCTTTGAAAGAATCTATGAAGGACAACAATCAAATGCCTAGGCTAGGGCATTCATAAAGTTGAAGTTTACTGTTGGCATTTGAGGAAACCTCTTCTTCTCTTTTGTTGCTCATGCCCTCAACTTATTTTTAAAAATCAAGGATTCTAACCCTTTTGATAAGCCAAGTAATCAAATTCCCTTTCCCACACACACAGCCAGAAACGGTCACAAAGGGGGATCCACTGTGACTAAGAACTGAGTCAAGAACTGAGGCCAATAAAAAAGGAAAGCGTGGCCCTGACTCAGTTTGTAAGAGTGTCATCCGGGTTCAATGCCCAGTCAGAGCACATACAAGACTCAACCAATAAATGCATAAATAAGTGAAACATAAATTGATGTTTCTCTCTCTCTCTCTCTCTCTCTCTCTCTCTCTCTCTCATCAATCAGTTAGTCAATCAATCAATCAAAGCTAAAATGTTACCTCCTAGCAATTCAACCATATACTTCCTCCACTTAAATAACTTTGGGCACAGGGTGTAAGTATCTGAAAAATATAAGAAAAAAAAGAAATATTGTTAAAAAGAGAAAGGAGGTAGAAGCCCTAGAAGAAAAGGTGAACAAAAAGAAAGAAGAGTAATTTATAAAACACAAACATGTACTCCACAAACCACTATACTCATAAGGACAAAAACCATTCTCATCATTTCTTATGCACATACCCTCATCCAAACAACCATCTTCTCTCCCACATAGCTTTTAATGAAGTGTCATGTAAACACAGTAGACGGCTCATAAATATTATCCTTTATAATAAAACCCTAATAGGCAAATCGACCAAATGGCAGAATGACCAGTTGCTATGACTCACACTGACCAACAGGGGGAAGACAGTCAATGCAAGAGCTGCCCCAGCCCACAGGCCCTGACCGGTGGGGGGGGGGGGGGGGTGGAGCTGGTGAGTGGGCGGTGCAGGCCACCAGCCAAGGTGGGTGCCAGTGGGGGCCCCCTAGATGGGCCCTGATTGCCGACCAGGCCTAGGGACCCTACCCGTGCACGAATTTCATGCACCAGGCCTCTAGTCTGACTATAAGTCTCATTTGAATGCAGTGTTTACTTCAGAAAATAAGTATCACTTTTCCATATGTAAGTTTTGTATGATTTGGCAGAAGAATGGATTGAGAGAAGTATAGCTCTTGGAACATAGAAGCACAGGAATTTACATCTGTATCTATTCATGCATGACATTATTTTTTAAAATATTTTTCCAAACTTGTTTCATACTTCTGTACAAATAATTTTACAGGGTGAAATTTCATTTGCACATACATTTATATATATATACATTTATATAACTGCTGTAAGTTCTATCACCTTTATTACATAGTACATTTCTTTAAAGACTGTATTTTACCTCCAAATCCTAATGACGAGAGATATATTTTAAAGCCAGTCTACTAAAATACATAGTTCATATTTTGTCACTGCTAGTTTTACACTCCTGTTGTTAGTCTTTTGTTTGCTTGCTTTTGTTAATATGAACCATCTGTGGCTCTCATCCTGTGTTTTTAAATAAGCTGCCTAATTGTAGGGTTTTTAATTTTTATATTTTACACTCAAGCCTGCTGTTGATCATTTTTTGTCAACATTGAATGCCTGCCCTTTAAAAGGTCATTTGTGAGGTTTAAACCTGTTGGCTTGTGTTATTACAGCAAATCTCGCCCCAGAATGTTTGGAGTTGTACAATAACCACCTGTCCACTGCTGTGTGAAATGAATAATAAAGTCAAAAGCCACTATTATCTCTTAGTTGTGAAGATCAACTTTTAAACAGATACACATTTTGCGATTTGCCGTTTCACATTTTTCAAGTAGCTAACAAATAATACTCCAAAGAAAGCTTATAAAGGCAACCCCCTTTAGGCAACTTTTCAAAAGGTGGTACTGTTACATAGGAAATATGGTAAGACAATGATAAATTTCACTAACACACTCAATACATTATTTCTCCAGTCATAATTTTCCTTGGCCTCATAGATTCCACACTAAATGATCATTTTTTACAGAAAATAGTGCCATGTTATTCAGTGGAAAGAGAATATTTTTTTCTAAAAAGGATTGAAAATAGTCAAATTATAATCATAGTACCCAAAAAATGTGGTTATGAGTACAGAATAAGAATAGATTTTGGAGAGAAATAAAAAGCTTTCAACAATGAGATTAGGAATTAGTTACAACAAATGTGTACTAAATTTGACCCTAGGTTTATAGGAAGCCAGAGGTAATGGGCTGTGTTGGGGGGGTGGTAAGGGTTGGGGAGAGAACCACTGTGTTCTTCAGTCACTTAAGAGACACACACCATCATCTTTTTCTGGGTAACTGCAAAGTGCACAGGAGTCCTAAAAGTGAATACTGGAATTGCCCTCTGCTACTGAAAACGATGACCTAATGGGAGCAAATGCTTTTAGCCTGGTGAAATGAAGGAGTACAAAAAACCCCCAAAAGAATTATCGGTCCAATGAAGTCTTCAATCTTGGAAACTAGTAGTAAGATTAACACTGATAATGTTAGAACTAACAAGCAACTAATATATTGGTTCATTACACTGTAAGTACACTAAGTATATAATTAAGAATCCTGAAAGATAACCATCTCAAGATGACAAGAAGGTATTTCAACCTCTCCCACTTTTTTAATATATACTCTAAAGAATGCAATGAAAAAATAATTTAACTACTTGTTTTATTTGGGATGTTCTAAATATAAGAGTGTTCTCTTTAAATTAGTTATCCTGGAAGGTTTAAAATGTATACAGTGCTCCAAACATTAATAAAGCATTAGTGTATGAATTACCTTTAAAACTAGTTTGTAAGAACAGAGGCCTTATGTTTTATTAAAAGCATGGCATTCCATGGTCATCTTTCTGATTTTTATTAAAGATATATAACAGCCACAATATGAATTTGGAAGCCAGAAAAATCTGGGTTTGAAACCTAAGTTCATACATTGGTGACTCAGGGCACATTACTTAACTACTTGGTATCTCTGTTTCATATTCTGCACAACCAGGGTAATAACACAGACCTTGGAGAGTTTTGTGAAGGTAAAATTATGTATGAATCACTGTTCACAGTCTCTTATACACACTTGCTGCTTAAGAAACATTATTTGTCCATAAACAACCTCTCCACTATTACAAAAATGCAACAGCAGAGACACTTCTAAGTTTAATTCTGGAGATTATTTTACTGATATTGCTAGTGATAAAGAAAGTTTTATTTTTACCACCACTATCATTGAAATTCTATTTTCTTTTGTAATTTTCCTGGTTCTTCTCTACTTCACTTTTAGCTTCCTCCAATAACACATAATCTCCATATTTTCGCTATAATACAATTATTAAAGAGAAGAAGGTGAAAAGAAAGGTAAGCTAATATGTCTCTCACTATCAACAAATACAGAGACTCCTAAAAGAAAGTCTGGCTGCAAATAATATTTCCAGCAAATCAACATATTGTGAAGTTGTGATATTTGATGTTACCTCAAAAATCAACCTTTTGGCTTTATATTACTATTATTAAATGACCCTCATCAAATACTCTAAACATAACCTTTACATTCAAAGACCTAATAAGAATAAGAAAATACTGTGGATGTAAGGAATATCTTTGTAACCTTTACTGGGTTTCAAATAGTGCTTTTCTACTTTGAAACATCAAAAAGAGACTCATCAATTTATCCTGCTTTATTCAGCAAAAACACACAGCTCCTATTCTAAAATTATCTAATTAAAAATATAATTTTGCTACTAGGATGTTTGCAGATAAAAGACCACTCTGTGAACACCATAATGTTAACAGCATAACAATGATGTCAGTCAAGTGGTTCCCGTGGACACCTTTTATTTTAGAGAAAAAGAATGCGTTTTACATTACCCATAATAATTTCAATTGTGTTTATGGTAATTTAAACATTTGAAACATAGTTTCAGATATACACGCCTTACATAAATAAAAAATAAAAAATGTATGAATTAAATATGATCAAAGCTGTAAAAGCAATAAATTAAAATTAATACTAATTTAATGTGATGTCTGAAGATGCTTTGCTTTACCAGATCCAACATATTTACATTACTGGCTCCTAGAATACAGTTTCTCTTAAGTTCAATATAACTGCACAACTGCTTTGTATAATGACTTCCTGAAATGGACAGAATAATGGAAAGAACGTGAGGGGCACTTCAGCTTCCCACCATTGCTTCAAGTGTGAAGGACTCATTTGCTTTAAAATATTATGGAGCATCGATCAAACTGTCAAACCTCAGAGGGAAGGTAGGGGAGGGTGGGGGTAAGGGGGAAAAATCAACCAAAGGACTTGTATGCATGCATATAAGCCTAACCAATGGACACAGACACCAGGGGGATGAGGGCATGAATGGGGGGTTGGGAGGAAGGGCAATAGGGTGATAAGGATACATATTTAATACCTTAATCAATAAAAGAAAAAAAGAATTAAAAAAATAAAATATTAGGGAGCTAAAAATATTTCACTTAAAGAATTGGTTCTGCTGCTAAGAAAAATGAATAATTCTCATTGTATGTCAAGAAATAGAGACAAACTTGAGTTATCTAACCAGAAGTGTACCATAAGGATACATGACTACAAAAACCCATGACTATCTGGTGCCCAGAAGGATAAAAACTTTGCAACATGGTAGAACCTTTACATCAGTGTTAACTCTGTTACTTGCTAATTACATTACTTCTCTAATGCTATTCATACAACTAGAGACAGACCTGCAACCCTTCCTCCCCTTTGTAACTTCTGCTTACTCACAGTTCTGCCTTCTCACACTCTGGCTTGTAATCATCACTCAGGGTTCTAAGTCTATCTTGTGAAGTCTTACAGCTTCTGCTCCCCTTCTTAACCACTAATTATTTCCTTATTTCCCAATCAGTTCCATCAAGGGGGCAGAGTTCCATCATCTGCACAGGTCAGATGCTTCAGCCATGGCTATCGATAGGTTAAGACTGACCTGGGAAGGAGTATAGTTTTTTAGGCACCAAGCTTGACATCTGTCACATAACAAGGAGCACAATTTACTCAACATGTACCTTCAATGAGACTGAAGACAACAGTTTGTATTTTAAATAACACACCAAAGGACAATTACTCATGGTACAGTATGAGAGAATAGCTGTGACAATAACTCGTAGCAAAATGTATTAATTTTATCCAAATAGTTCCTGATCTCAGCAACGTTTACATGTGTCATGTTGCCCACTATAATTTAAGACGCAATTTATAAAAATCAATATAATGTGCAGATAACCTCTTAGTGAGTTGTGACATACTTCCTACCCCTAGTGGAGGAGATTTAAGGACCTCAGGTCATGGTCATACGGGACCACGAGGTCATATTCAAGTAACCTGGGAAATCACAGCTGCCAAAAGATTTTCCTTCTTATTTATTCCTTTTCATAAGAATGGTTGAGGACAAATAAAAATAAATCAACTTTTTAGCCATGGTAAAAATCAATTTTTAACAAATATAAATGCTCTAGTTTAGAACCGCCAGCTGAGAAATCAAAGGCGGGAGCTTTTAACTTAAACACAAAAACGTCCACGCTCACTGCCTCCCAGGCCTCTGAAAATCAGCTAACCCTGTATAGAGCAAAACGCAAGTCCAGAAGAGGATACAATTTTAAAATGTTTCCACCTCAAGATAAAACAATTTAGGACAGTGCTTCTTTAAAAAAGCTATTTCATCTGAATGGTCATTCACCACCAAGAAGGTAAAGTTAAGGGCATCAAGTCTCATAATAAAAACTCTTCTCAAGCAGAGGAGAACCATATCTGATGAAGACTCAGTTATTTCAATGCGTTGGGAACACTGGGGCTCAGAATTGGAAGCATTTTAATTTCATTCTCCTTTCCTACGGAGTTAGGTCACAGTTGTCACTGAACTCTATTCATTAAGAAACTTCTATCCTATTTAACACATATTTTTTATGTTCACAGAGAAGACTGACATATAGAATTTGGCATAATTAGCCAACAGCATGAAGAGAGATGCAAACAAATCAAAAGGAAAACCCAGAATGACCTTTGGAGTGTGTTTGGAGAACCTGTTGCCCTGAGAACATTTAAGTCATCTTTTGATAAATGATATCATGTTGGTGTGATATTGTTGCTACTATTTTTGATTTTTATTCCTCACCCATGGATGTGCTTATTGATTTTTTGAGAGAGAGGGAATGGGAGAGAAAGAAAACATCAATGTGAGAGAGAAACATCAATCTATTGCTCCTATATGCACCCCAACCAGGGATCAAACCTGCAACCTAGGCATGTGTGTGTTCTGACCTGGAATGGAAACAGCAACCTTTTTTCCTTGCTCCAAACAACTGAGCCACCTGGCCAGGGCACTGTTATTTATTTATTTACTAGAGGCCCAATGCACGAAATTGGTGCAAGGGGCTCGGCCCTCGCAGCCGCAGTGGCTTGCCTCGGCCCTCGCAGCCACGGCTTCGTCCAGTAGGTCGTCCAGAAGGTCGTTCGGCTGTCTGGTCTAATTAACATATTACGCTTTTATTATTATAGATTTTTTAGCACTGCAGTGAAGAACAATATTACTACATCCATTTCATTACACTTGTACAGGTTTAATGAGGTGTGTTTTTTTTTCTTTAAATAAGCAAAGAAATTATGAATGGGTGTGACCATCCCACCTATGAAAGCAATTTATGTAAATATTTTGCTGAATTTGGTTTATTCTAAAAATCCATATTTGGGAACAAATAAAAGAAGGGTGAACCTGTCGATTACAGAAAAAATGTAACTCATTGCCCTCAAAATGTTCTTCAAATTGGAACTCAAGTTTAAGGGTTTAGGTGAAATCAGATTGACCCCACTGCAAGTTATTTAAAAGGCAATATTCTTAATGTAGAGATTAATGTTACAAAGACAGTCTCATCAGCTCTTCCCAAAATGTAACTTGTGTGCTGTTGCCATAAACCAAGAATCATTATATCTTAAAGTTGAAAGGAATGTTCCTGATTTTCATTCTCAGCTTTCATATTTTACTGATAGAAAAGAATAAGCTTTCAAAACTTAAATAATTTGCCCAGTGTCAAATAAATACTGATGGTGCCTGCATAAAAATTCTTGTGTATTCTTCTGATTGGGATTGAGAATCTCAATGGACTGTTGCTAATTCAGCAAGTGTGTTTCAAAACCAAATGAAAATAAGAAGCCACACAAAATTTCTGTAGAGAAAATGGTATATTGATAAATAGATATAAATTGAAGTGATAGTAAAAAATGTGCTCTGCATTCCTTCTTCCTTTTAAACTTTACATAATAATTGCTTTAGAAGGCTTTAAATGAAAACAAATAGGAAAATAAGCATTCTCCTGAATTCAGGTAATGTGGTCTTATTATCACTATCCAAGAATGGCCTTAAGAGTTCATTAGTCCTGCTACCTATATAGTACAAGAAAGTAAAGGTAAACATTAGTTATAATAACAAAAAAAATTAAACAAGAAATCATCATATTCGAAAAAATTCACCACTTTTTATGACAGAAACTGCAAATTAGAAGATTATAGGTGAACTCTGGCCTTCAACCTTAATTTTTTGACCCACTAATGTTTTATTTGTATAAATGGAAGTAATTATAAACATTAGAAATTTGGAAAATTTAAAGAAGAAATCTAGATTTTCAGATTCTCTTAAAAATTTAAAAACTTTGCAGTACCAGGATTGCATTTTCCAATGGTTGTAATTCATAGGAGCTGAGTAGCTTCCCCTTTAGGCAGATTATAGCTTCTTTAGGTACAGCACAGTCCCTGTTACTATCATCACTCAAGTGTATTAACCCTGATATTCATCAGGGTTCTCCAGAAAAACAGAACCATTAGGATTTGTATATGTACTT
The DNA here is from genome assembly GCF_000147115.1 of Myotis lucifugus. Taxonomy (NCBI): domain Eukaryota; kingdom Metazoa; phylum Chordata; class Mammalia; order Chiroptera; family Vespertilionidae; genus Myotis; species Myotis lucifugus. The sequence continues at coordinate 19,821,050 of NW_005871048.1, forward strand.
ATTTAAGGAATTGGCTCACATGATTATGGAGACTGGCAAATCCAAAATTTTCAGGGTTGGTGGCAAGCCTAAGATTCAGGAAGAACTGATGTGCAAGGATGAAGTAGGTCCTTTGTTCTATACAAACCTTCGATTGATTGCATAAGCCCACTCACAAGAGGGAGGGAAATCTGCTTTACTCAAAGTCCACAGATTGAAATATTAATCTCATCCAAACCCACTATCATAAAAACATCCAGAATAATGTCTGGCCACATGTCTGGGCACCAAGGCCCAGCCAAGCTGATACACAAAATTAACCATCACACCTACAAAACATCAACGATTAAGGTAGAAAAGGTAGAGATGAAGGAATGGCAAAAGGAGGCCAAATGTGATTTATTCTGAAAGACATCAGCTGGCACTTGAAGGTACAAGAAAATAATCACAATGAAAAAAATGCTGCCTTCTTAAATAAAGCTCAAATTAATAAAAATGGGCTCTGAAATGAGATTCCTGATGCAGAGATAATTTGGGTCATATGCCTAATTGGGAAGCCAAAGGTGACTTCAAAAGAACCCTTTGAATCTCCTTTTCGTATATGGAGGCTGATTCATTGCCCATTTTATAAATGTATTCTTACACAATTAAAATTAAGTGGCTTAACGCATTTCAGCTTTTGCAAGTATCATCAAGAAACTTAGACTCAGCTTTATATCCAATCATACCCACTCTAATAGCTGTCTTCTCCTATTAATAGCCTTTAAGAGACAGGATAACATAGTAATTAAAAGCATAGGTGCTGAAACCAAATTACTTAGAATCAGACTCCAGTTTGCACTTAAGAAATGTGTGACCTTAAGAAAGTTATGTAACCTCTCTATTTCAATTTTTCATGAAAACAAAAAGGTTTCTAATAATGTAAAATGAAATAACATGTATGTACTTAGACCAGTCAGACATGTAATAAATATAATGTGTTTTCTATTTTATTCTCTCCTAAAATTCTATGTCACACTTTTACTGAGTAAACTGTGCTATGCTATATTTTTTAAGTGGCATCAAAATCTTTAGAAAAAGAGTATCTCCAGAGATTGGACATTCATTTTTCTTTGGGTATAGAGAGAAGGGAACTGTCTCTAGATGAATAAGGAAGAAGACACAGGGAAGTTAAGTAACTGTCTAGACAGTTTGTAAATGAAGCAAGTTTTGTTAATAGGAGGAGGGATACAGGCAATTTGATCTGGGTGAAGAGAAACTAAAGATTTCTCCTTATATTATCTACTGCTACATAATAATATTACCACAAATTTAGAGCTTTTAATAGGATGCACTTATTAGCTCACATTGTCAGTGGGTCAGGAGTCCAGAAATGACTTGGCAGGATCTTCTGTTTAAGTATCATAGGGCTTCAGCCAGGGCTGCAGTCTTATCTGAGGTTCGAATGGGAAAGGATCTGCTCATGAGATTGTTGGCAGCATTCAACCCCTTGTGCTTCCAGAATCAGGGCCTGGGTTCCCTGCTGGCTGTTTTCTGAAGACTACCTCCTCCTTGTCATTGGTTTTCTTGGTATGGCAGCTCACAATATGGCATCTTGCTTCTTCAAACCAGCAAGGAAAAGAATGTGAGAGTCCTAGCAATATGAGGGATATAATCTTGTCATCACTCACACTGAACCATGCATGTGCTGCCCCCTGGCCATACTCTGGTAGTTAGAAGTCATGGATCCTGGCCATACTCAAAGGGAAGAGTTTACACAAGGTCATAAATACCAGGAGGCAGGAATCATGGGAGCTGCCACAGAGTGTGCCTGCCTCATATTACTAATACTCTTATTTCTATTCAACAATTTTAATCACATAGGAATCATATTGCTCTTTCTCTTTGGCCACCAGGAAGCTCAAAGACAAAATTTTGACTCAGATTTAGAAACTATATCAGGCCAAATAGTGAATGTATCTGCAGTGTAAACATCCCCCTCAGCTTGACCTTCCCTATAAAAAGATGTTACCTGCTGCCCTAGCTGGTTTGGCTCAGTGGATAGGGCATCAGCCTGCAGACTGAAGGGTCCCAGGTTCGGTCAAGGGCATGTGCTTCCCCCTGGCTCTGGTTGGGGCACGTGCAGGAAGCCACCAATTGATGTCTCTCTCTCACATTGATGTTTTTCTCCTGTCTCTCACTCTTCCCTCCATTCTCTCCAAAAATCAATGGAAAAATATCCTCAGGTGAAGATTAATACAAAAGAAAAAAAAAGATGTTAAGCATCGCCATGAATTTACATCTCTTCTATTCATTTATTTTTCGTAAGTTCCAATAATTCCCGAAAATCCTCTCCAAAATGAGACAAAAATGAATCAATAATCACACCATAAGGACATTGTTAAAAAGAGTAGCTCAGCTCTGGAAAGCCGTGAGGTTGCAATGCTGCTGCATCAGCTTTCCTGGTTTCCCCATTAGTATTGCAGATATCCCATCGGTGAAAACATGTCCTACCCCTCACCTTGATGCCTTTACTGATCTCCCTAATTATAGCATAAGTCAGGCAATTCAGTTACTATACTTAGCACAACTTTCACTTAATCAACAAGAATGTCCTTTTCCCTTTGACTTGTACAAAGTCTCTTCTAAAACCTATGCTAAGAAAAATAATGCAAGAAATATCATCACATGGGGAATTAGAATTAGTAAGATTATCGTTTCAGCTTATAATATGCATTATGTAAATATGCGCATGATTCAAAGCAGAAGGGAAAGTGACACTGTTTTAGAAAATCGTTATTTCAAACTGATTTTCATACTATAAGAAACATCTTAGAAGATGATTCCTTAATTTTGATTAATATTAGTATACAACTTTTAAAAGCATTTTTGTGTTAACATTATCAAGCACAATGTTATCTCATGTTCTTCATGTGTTTTATTCAAATCATAGGACTAAGTAATAAAAATAATTAACATCTTTGAAGTCACCTATAATTTTTATGTTAGCATCTTTCCACAGTTTTTGTTTCCCAGTGAATAATAATTTTATACTATGAGAAAATGAGAAAAATTAAAGTATGATTTCATCTTGTATTTTTCTAACCTAAAAAAATTAGTAAGTGCACTAGTTCTTTTCTGGTATTAACTTGACTCACTAGCGGTGTTTGAAAATGGTGATTGCTATCTTCCCTGAGGAGATTATTTAGTTGTATGGATTGTTCAACTCACTTTACGTAGAAGCAGATTAAAAATGATTTCATGTCTCTCCTTTTTGGTAAACTACAGTTTCTTAATAGGCAATTAATAGCCCAATTCCTATCAGCATATCTTCAGTGTGACCCAACCACCCTGATTTATAACAGGGTAGGGAGGGTAGGGTTGGCCCAACACTTGGCAGTATGTTCTTTAGAATATCCCTGTGATTTTAAGAGGCAAGAGTTATGCGCATGCTAAACCTAGATGTTTTTTAAAAAGGAAAAAGGGCATCACAAAGCTACCTCAGAGGGCCAGTGCGGTGTGGAGGGAATGGGGGGGGGGGTGCGCCGTCCACTATAAACCCAGACATGCCTGCTTTGGAAAGTCAATCTCGCTGTGTGCACTTCACATGGGACTATCTGTCAGCAGATTGCTTTTGGTTCATTATAACTCTCACATTCAGAAAGGAGAATTGGCCAAACCAGTAATATAAATGCATTGTATGCTCTACCCTCCCTCTTCATGATTAATTCTACCAGTGGTACAAATTTGCATGAATGAATGTCAGTGTGTTTTCTGCCCTGAACATTTCCTGCTGGTTTCAGTTCAGCCCTGCTGACATTTATTACAAATAATAGCTAAATATTCCTGATTTAATAGCTGCAGTGGCCCCACATCTGAAGGTGATGTCTGTAATAAAAGCAGACAAGACAAGCTTATAACAAATACTAATCAGATTGTGTTTGCACACATAATGGAAAAGCCTCAACAGACATACCCACAAAATATAATGGTTGTTTTTTTTAAATGCAGCTGCTACAAGTCACAGTTCAAGAACATATTGGTCGCTTTATTTCTTTTTCATTTTCCTCCTTCCTCCGTCTCCTTAAAGTACCAAAGGCCTCTATGCACAATCAAGATTGAATATTATCCCCTTTTTTATCTGGGAAAATGGGACACTAAACACAGAAGACTGGCTGTGTCCTTTTATTCTTCTTTTGTTGCTCCTTCTAAACAAAGGGCATTGTCCCCTGATAAATTCCATTTTCTCCATCTTATTCAAAGGTAGTTTACACACTAGCTACAGTGATTCTCACACAATGCAGCGACTGGCAAAGATACAAAATAACTTTCAAAGTTCTTTCAACCTGTTGACCCAGGCGTCCCTTATGAAAGATATAAACTAGCCTTCCACACCTCTCACAATTGATAAAGGAGACTATAAAACCCGAGATTACAAAAAGAAGACACACAGTGCCTACTAAAGGCAGGTTTTAAAAGCCTTTGGGGATAAAAGGCGCTTTTCTCTTTATCCTGCCCAAACTTGCCCAGGCCTCCGTATGAAAAGTGAAAGAAGTCAGGTTAGCATTGTCTTTCCCTTGACATTTAAACTCTTAGGAATATTACTCACTTGGCATTAATTGTGAATAATTTTCTGAAAATACACCTTTTTCTATTTTTGCAGTTATCTTTTCAGAGTAGAACTGTGCAGAAAAAAATTATGAGAGGTAATTACAGCCACAAAAATTAAAAATATATATATATTCCATTGAGATCTATTATTACTTGATTGACAGACAATCTCTGCAGGGGACAAATCCACTGTGCCACATTTGGAAGTAAGTCTTAATCACAAAATTTTGTACGATCTTCCACAATAATAAACAACTTTCAGTATGAGCATCACTGACTGAGGCATAGACTAAGAGTTGAATATTTTTATGGAAGGCCCAACAGCATGTCCTATTCTAGAACCACCTTGCGGTGTCACCAGTCATGGTTTCTCATCCCAGCCCTCCTCCAATTCCTCCAGCAAAGCTGTGGTCAAAAAGGCGGTGAGTTGCCCTAGCTGGTTGGCTCAGTGGATAGAGTGCCGGCCTGCGTACTGAAGGGTCCGAGGTTTGATTCTGGTCAAGGGCACATGCCCAGGTTGCAGGCTTGTAGCGGGTGTGGAGAAGGCAGCCAATCAATGATTCTCTCTCATCATTGATGTTTCTATCTCTCTCTTCCTCTCCTTTCCTCTCTTGAAATCAATAAAAATTTATTTAAAAAAAAAAAAGGCACTAAGCATGGGTCTTGGGGCCCCTGGTGCTTCTTCCCAAATTTGGCACTTCTACCACTCCTACCTGAGCGTTCAACAGTGGTTCCATGTAAATCCAGATCTTGAATGAAGACTCAACAAATTTTTATAATCTTGATATTCAGAAAGACATTTAAATTTCCCGCATCATCACATTGGTTTGGCACAGTTTCCCAATCAAAACTTGTTTGTTGATTGTGATCTTCAAAAGAACTAGAAATTTAGACAAATTGTATCCACACTGGCTAAGAGATGATCCTCATTTTACAGAAGAGGACACGGAAGCTGTGGAACTTGCCAGAAGTCACACAGTGAATGAGGACAGAATTTGTATTAGAGTCTCTGTCCTAAGTCCTGGGTCAGCGCTTCCTCCATTACACTGTTCTCCATTCACCCAATCTCACCTGTTCTCTTCTCATTCATAGAACCAATCACTTCACTTGTTGCAAAGTTTAGTCAATGGATTTGCAGGATTCTCAATCTATTAGATGCATGTATCATTTTATCTGTGTGCTATGTGGCTGCCCATCACTTGATGGTGCCATTGGTTTCTAATGTATTCTTCTTCCCCCTGCAGGAGAAACCTTGCTTAGACTGACAAAGAAAGGCTATATACACACCTTAATTGCCAGTCTTTAGTAGTAGGGCATTCAGGCACAAAGCTGCTGAACTTTGTGCCCTTCCTCCCTACAGTTCTCTTTTTCTCCCATTTTTTGTCACTAACAATGATGCCCCTTCTAGAGATCTGGTTCATTTGCCTAGCACATTGTGTTCAGATTTCTCTTTCTCCCACCATTTGCCTTGATATATATTCAGCTTCACCTAAATATCAATCATGGTTCTGGGTGCATCATATATATATGATGTGATATATATATATATATATATATATATATACACACACACATACACATACACACACACACATACATACATAGTGTGTGTGTATATATATATATGGTATATATATATGGTGTATATATACATATATGTATATGTGATACATATATTTTATATATATATATATCTTAGCAACTGTGGTCTTGCTATGCCCTGGGCTGGAAATACCACTTCCCTATCCCATTTCAGTTCTATTCAGACACTGCCGCTTCTTTGAGCCTTTTCCCGACTATCAGCTGGATGATTACTTTCTACTCTGAGCACCTAATGCCCTTCTTATCATTTCTATTTTCAGAGCACTTATATACTGGCCTACCTGTATGACCATTATATACACTAGGTGCCCTAGACCATGTCTTTTATAATCCATCCTTAATCTACACAGCACACAAATCGGGGATTTACTCTTCATTGGAAAATATATAGAGAGACACACTTTAATCCTTAGCAGAATAAGTTTCTTCCATCATAGAACAATACATCTTTACAACTCTATGTCAAAACTAAAATGAAACATGCTATTTCAATGTACTAAGAGCTATATGAAAACTTAATAGAAAGAAAAATGAATTTTATATTCCAGTGTATTGTATCTAGTAGAATCTGTATGCCTAATACCAAGAGGTTAAATGAGGGAAGCAGGAATCATAAGCAGGCAATCAATCAAAGGGCTGCTCCACTTGCAGGTGGGGGATTAGAGGAAGGGGCTGATCGTGTAAGTCAGAATCCGAGTCCAAAAGCCCAAGAAGGAGGAACTTATGTCCAATGTCCAAGGATAGGAAAAGATGGCTATCTCAGCTCAAACAGGGAAAGCAATTAATTATTTGCCTTTTTGTTCTTTTGGGCCCTCAAAGGATGGGATGAGGCCCACCCACATTGGGAAGAGCCATCTATTTTATTCAGTGCACTGATTCAAACACTAATCTCTTCCAATAATACCCTCACAGACACACTCAGAAAAAATATTTTACCACTTATCTGGGCAATCCTTAGCCTATTCAAGTCAAATAAACCATCATAAAGTTAACCATCACAGAAGGAAAAGTATTGAGATATTTCAAAATCTAATGTTTCTAGCCAGGGTCAGAATTCTAGAAAAATTATGAAGACCTGAGAATATTCCAACCAAGGAATCAAAAAATTCCACTGGAGTGATTCACAGAGTAAAGGAAACTATCACCTAGAACCAGAGATCAAATATTGATAGACAAATGGCAAAGCAAGAGGAAAGTACATGACCATGAGACAAAAAGACAGGTTGTGTCAACAAGGACCCACAATCAAGTTGTGCTGGGCATGGAGTTCAGCTCACTCTCTGTGAGTGTTTTCCTTAGCTGCTACTTTGTGAGAAGTCAGGTGGTCTAGAATAACCTCTATAGAGGCAGTTACTGTCCTCATATTTCCCCATCAAACACTACTGACTTGAGCTTTAAAAAATGAATATGGCCCGGGCTGGTGTGGCTCAGTTGGTTGACCATCATCCCATGCACCAAAAGGTTGCCAGTTTGCTTCCTGGTCAGTGCACATACTCAAGTTGCAAGTTCAATCCTCAGTTGGGGTGCATAAGGGAGGCAACCAATCAATGTTTCTCTCTCACACCAATGTTTCTCTCTCCCTCCCTCTTCTTTCCTCTCTCTCTCTAAAAATCAATAAAAATATATATATTTTAAAAATGACCATGAATTTTTAAAAGGCAACCCACCTTACTATGGGACAATCACCCAAACTTTAATATTCTCAAATTTTAAATCACCTGGGATGTCATTAAGTTGCAGAGTATGACTCAGTAGGTCAGGGAGGGGCCTGAACTTCTTTATTTCTAACCAAGCACCCATGCTGCATCCTGGTTCCTGGGTCAAAATTTGAGTAAGGAAGCCCTCTGCAATAGCTTAACTGGAGCTGAAAATACAGAATAGTCATACTATAAAATTGCAATGTAATGCTTAAATTAAGTAATGTACATATATAACTTATACACAGACTATATAATTTGTTTTGCTACCTGTAATAACATGTTATATTACTTCAGACCTCAGGATATATGTTGTTACATTCCCTTGCCAACATATAACACAAATTTTGAAGCACTTGTTTTCCATATTTATCTCTTGCCTCTGTCTGCTTATATTCTTTTTAATAGTTTCCAAATGAGAAATGTTCACTTCACAGATTTTAATTACCTGAAATCCTTTTTTCCTTATTGATTACCAAGAGCAAAGTAGCTTTTTGCATTAACCTTTCAAAATGTCCAATTTAATTTATGAATGCAATATTTTTTTCAGCTCAGTGTGTATAGATGATGCATACTGTTTCATACTGCCGTTATAAAAAGACCATTTTAATTACCCCCACGGAAATGTGCCTGGGCATGGAGAACTGTGAGAGTTCATGACCAGAAGTACCCAACAATTTATTGGAAGAGCATCGGGCATCCACAAGACAATTGTATCTGTGGTAGATAAAACATTCTCTCAACTGCTGGGTAAATTTGTTTTGACATCACATTAGGATTGAATCAGTTATGCACTATTCCATAATGGCTGCCTCTATTTTGTATTTTTGAAAACAAAAGCCTGATTTTCTGGATTCCTGCTAAAGGACTAAACATTGGCATAAAGCCTGGAGACATCTCCATAGGAGGAAGGGGGCTGCTGGTGATGAGGTCACCCTGAGGCTTTGGAATCCAGGGCTTCCATTATTCCAAATGTGGGAGCTATTCTGGGAAGCTTCAAGGTCACAGAACCAACACGGCTTGATTGCAGCCACTTCTCTGATGCCTTCAGCAATTGTTTGCTCCTTTTTTACATTTTCTAGGCTTTGAAATTCACAGAGCAACTTTCTCCCCCAGCCCAATCAGAAGGCTTTCATGCAAGCCATTCTGCAAAACACAAAATCAGGAGGAAAAGGAGCTAAATCAAACTCAAATAAAAAAGCAGTGATAGGAGGCTTCAACAAAGTCCACACAGGGAATCAAACCTGCTTTTAAACAAAAATATTGACATAGCAATTTAAAATAAATACCAGCTTCATATGCTGAACACTTTATTATTGGCTCACAGGACTGCAAATGTAAGGAACACATTCTTCCCTGAAACACTGCCAAAGGCAAACCTCTTAAAAACCAAACATTGTGACATGTTCTTAAGTAGCGTGCCATCATGTTGATTGTTGCATTTGGTATAACACAACGCCTGCATGTTCATTAAGCCTACATTTTGCTATTAAGGTACATATGTTTTGCTTCTCCAATGTCTGAGAGCCAGGTGGAACGAGTCAATCGCTCTGGTGACATTAAGCGTTTCTACAACAATGCTGAATTCTAGCTCAGTATTTTGCATAGTCTGCCTATTATATAGAAAATGGAATTGCCAATATGTCCTTTTGTGTAAAGCTGTAAAGGCTCAGAAGATCTCAGTGAATACTGGCGATGTCGCTACTAAGGTACATGAAGCAGATGCCTACAATTATCCTGTTAAAAAGTTTCATTGTAAAAGACCCTTCAAATAAAGCGCTGCTGCCGGTAATTGCACATTAATTGGCTTCATTCCTCTTTGAAGGTCTAGCAGAGGCCCTCTGATTTGCTGCCTTCCAAAGCACACTATACGCTAAGACTATTGAGGGGCTCCTTGTTCTTTTATTGTCTTTTAATCTTCAGGTAATGTGCCTATAGAAGTAAGTCGAGTGATTCTGTCCTGACATTCAATATTTCTTCAAATTTTTAAAAAGCAAAATTAAAATATATTTCATGACCACTTGGGACTGGTAATACCTAAGGATAGGAGGCAGAAACAGAGTAAGAGGCTGACCTAGAGTTAAAATGGTAAGTTTCAGTTCACGGGACCCTTGAAATGGTGAACACTTGGGCAACTGAAATGTTAGGTGTCAAGTAGCTAAACAAAATATAGATTTTACAAATACATCCCAGCCATGCTGGAGTTGTGTGACCTTCCCCAATTTACCTCTCTTGGTAGAGCTCGGTATAACTCCCATTGTGATGTCAGAAAGAGCTAATTAGCTGAAAGCTACATCTGGGGTAAAAGGGCAATGGGAAGGCAAAACAAGGATTGCTTCAAAATTGCTCTGTGTATCTACTTGAGCAGGGTTTGGGAAGATTGCTTAAAGTGCAAAAGCTCTTTCTGATATTTCTGACAGTTAAAGTACCTTAAATTGGCATGCACTCCTGTATAACAGAATAAGGAAGAAAACAATCGCTGGGGAGTGCTGATGGTTATGGGATGGTTAGTTTTTGCTCTAAAAGCCCTTGTAACTTGGTGACTTTTTTAAAAAAAACTTTGAAAATATTAAACATAGTATATGAAATCCTCCATGTTTAACCACTCATGTCTCACCCATACCCAGTCTCCCGCCTTAACCACAGCATCCTTCACTGTTTCTCTTTTAATTGTTTCATAGGAAAGTAAAGTTTAGCAGGACCTGGTCATCCAGGATTGACTCTAGACCAGTGGTTCTCAACCTTCCTAATGCCTCGACCCTTTAATACAGTTCCCCATGTTGGGCTGACCCCCAACCATAAAATTATTTTCGTTGCTACTTCATAACTGTAATTTTGCTACTGTTATGGATCGTAATGTAAATATCGGATATGCAGGATGTATTTTCATTGTTACAAATTGAACATAATTAAAGCATAGTGATTAGTCACAAAAACAATATGTAATTATATGTGTGTTTTCCGATGGTCTTAGGCGACCCCTGTGAAAGAGGTCGCGACCTACAGGTTGAGAAAAAAGAGCAGGAATCCAGATGGAGAGGTGTGAATACCTGAGGAACTTGGGATTCACCTCTCAGAACAGTGCAGTCAACAGGAAATAGGAGTCCGAGGATCCTTTAGTCGCTAACAGGTGTGCATCTTGGAAAACTTAATCTTTCTTTGATTTCATTTCCTCCCGTGAAATATGCTTGTCTACATCCAGTTTTAATTCCCTGTGAGAACTACAAGATTATCACTTCTGCATTCCTGCTGGGTTCTAAATACTAGCATTCTCTACTTTTCTCTGTAGTGGTTCATCATTGACAAAAGGAGATGTGGGGTTATATTATGTACATTTTCCAAAGGTATCCGTTATTCAGAAATTTTCATTTGTAAGCATATGAGTAATACTCAATGAAAAAATAATTTGGGAGTTTCAATAAATCTAGAAAAAAAAGAAAAAGCGAAGAATGGAGCACTTGCAACTGTTGGATGCATCTCAGATACCAAATGGAGTTCCCATAACATGAAATCTTCAAAGACGGTCAACATTTGGGAAGACTTTAAAAGAGCTGAGAAGGCCGACGGTGGTTTTGCTCAGTGGATAGAGCATTGGCCCACAAACTGAATGGTCTTGGGTTGGATTTCGGTCAAGGGCACGTACTTCTGTTGCAGGCTTGATCCCCAGGCCTGGTCAGGGCACGTGAGGAAAGTAACCAATTGATGTATCTCTCTTACATTGATGTTTCTCTCTGTCTCCCCCCTCCCTCCCAGGCTCTCAAAAAATCAATGGAAAAATATCTGTGGGTGAGGAGAAACAAAAAAATAAAAATAAAAGAGCTGAGAAGAACAAAGTGATTTGACTAAGACCCCAAAGGAATTTATATCAGAACCACGGGTCCTCATTTATGGTAAAACCTCTTAACCATATCTAAAGTAAACAGAATAAAAGAATACATAGAGTTTGAAAAACCAAATACTGAGAGCCTACTGATGAAGTATTGTCCAAGATGCTGAAGATGAACATAATGTGGGCCCTGCCAGCAGGACATGCCTGCTTTGTTCAAAACAAAAACAAAAAGCACCTTGAGCCCTGAGCTGCTTGCACACCACAGACACCTTGGGGCAATTAGAAATTATAGTGATGTGGGAAAATGAACTCCGTTAATCAAATCAGCTTACTAAAAGGACTAAATCGGAGAGTCTGAGTGGAAAACCATCACTCCAGTCCAGACAAAAATCATTCAATTTGGTCAGGATGTAAAAGCAAACCACTGTTCGGTTCATTTAACAGACATTCCACTTTGAACCAGGTGTTTGGCTGACACTCAGAGTCATCTAGTGGGATCTGGCTTGTTTCATTGTATTTCTTGGAACATAATAAGAGAGAAGGGAAAACAAAAATAAAAGTAAATGACCAAGATGAATAAAGAAATCACATCAACTCAAAAGTAAAAGAAAGGAGAGGAAGAGGAAATGAAAGGACTGAATTGGATGATTTCTAAATGTCCTTTTCCAGTAATTAAAATAAAAATCTTTTGATTATATATCAAAAATCAGAAATTAGAGAAAATGACTTCAGATCATCCAAACACCACAAATAACTCCAGGATTATACATGAAATACTATATTTCAAAGTAACTACCCAAAGTCCTATTTAAATTATTTCTATTATAAAATTCTAAGAACTTAAGTGCCAAAGTCAGTGCTAGGTTTAAGGATGAATGAGATACATTTAATAGTTATGTGAAAAACACACACATACTTCCACAAACTGACATTTCTTTCTTGTGATCATGTAGGTTACAAAGTGGCATGAAAAATATGCAGAATGTAATTGTATTTTTCAGCCAGTTATATAATTGCATTATATCTTGATACTTTCTTTGAAATAGATTAAGTTATTTCAGATCCATATAGTTGACCTAAAATTTTCAATTTATCTTATGTGGCATCTTGGAGGTGGGTCCAGGAAAGAATTGCTCTAAGAAATACAAATTAAAGAAGACCACAGTTGCATTTTAATGAAGTTTCTGTGTTTAAAGTTTAACTCTATCTCTAGATATTCTCCCCTATGTATCACCCTTATATTTATTTTAACTGAGACAGCATCACTCAATTCTAGAAATTCCTATAGTAATTTGGAAAGATTAAAATGCTTCATTTCCTGGGTGTTGAGATAATATTTCCTATGGATTTATTATGAGGCAAAGCCAGTGGGTAAAAACTGCAAGATTATTTTAAATTAAACTAAAACCTAATTTAGGTAAATTATATTCATTGATGTTAACTTGAGTTTTCCGTGGCAAAATATCAGTACTATTTCCAGACACTGCTTATATGCACCTATCATGTTGCACTTAGCACACAAATACTATGAGTAATATATAAATCACAGTACCTTTAGAATAAGTGGTTATGAAACATATTCAGGTTCTCCAGAAACATACACTGAAATTAATGTTTTAACATCTTTTACGTACAAAATCTTACCTCTATTGCAAAGACTGTACATGATAGAATTTTAGAACTGAAAACTACCTTATAGACTGCATGCATAGCCCAGGATAGCAAAGACACAGTGCGCGCATGTGACCATTCTTCCCTAAAGCCAGGGCAGAGAGCGCCAATCAATTACGCTCCCGCTTGTGCTGAGCCTCAGTGTGGTCTCCAGTGCTTATCCACATGGCACTCCAGGATGGCCTTACCAGTGATCACAGTTGGCACAGAAGATGAAGCATATTTGCTAACTCTACTTTAGTCCAGCAGCCTTAATATACAAATAAAGAAACTGAAGTAATGAGAACATAAGTAATTCCCCATTTTGCTATTTCATTAGTTTTGCAGCAGAGCTAAGATTAAAACAGATTTTGAGATTGTATAGCTATATCTTGTTGCCTTAGAGAACTTTTTAATGTAAGAGACAGGAGGCTTGAAATTAGAATATTTTTAATTTAAAAATCTCATTGCCTTATTTTCCTCGCATTGCAGCTGCTGATTTTCATATACATAATGTGCTGTTATTTTTTAGTTGCTTCTCTTTGTAAGCTGAAAATATTTCTGAAGAAAAGAACATTAGTGTATATATATATATATATATATATATATACACTAATGAATGGATGGATAACTGGATGGTAAAGGAGAACAAGCAGCTTAGTTTATATATATATATAAACTATATATATATATATATATATATATATATATATATATATATTCAAAGAAGTTACAGTTTGTGACAAATAGACTTCAAGATTAATGGGGCCAGTAAGACCTGAAAGTAATATCTCCTACCTAGCACATCTTAGGTTTGCTTTTCTACTGACCAAAAAAAATCCTGGGGCTGTCTACCTCCACATGAAAATATCCTAATTGGTTACTCTATTGCCTAATAAAGTCCATCACCCACCTTCATGCTACATAAATCAACTTCATCATCCCTCAGACAGAAATAGGATTCCATGCCAAGGACTTTGGTGCCAACCATCTGACACTTGAGCTCGGGCCCCATTCTTTCCCACACACGTTTTTCTCCCCCTCCCAACCCTGACACCCAAGCATGATAGCCAGCCCTTATAACATTTAAGCAAACTAAGCAGCTTGTTCTCCTTTACCATCCAATCATCCATCCATTCAATAAATAGTTACTCAGTACCTATCATGGGACAGGTGGTAGTCTAGGTGGTAGGATTAAGAATATAAAAACCCTGACATGACAACAAAGTAAAAAGCCAAACTCAGTCCGTTTATGTTATCATTTAAATTTTAGCCAGTAAATATACAGCATGTCAGATGTTGCTTAGGGCTGAAGAAAAAAATAAAGGAAGTCCAGGGGTATAGGGAGTGAGAGGGAGGCTCACACTTCTATATAGGTCGGTGGGAAGACCTGACTGGAAACCCAATATTTGATCAAGGACCTCAAGAAAGTAAAATAAACAACAACAAAACAAAGCTATTTACTTCTGTAAATACTACTTCTCTTCTGTGAAATAAGAAAAAGTTATAGCTTCAAATGTGGAGAAGGAAAGAATATTGAAGGTCTACTAAACAACCTGAACCAATCACACCCCCTTGCCCACATTAATAGAAAAATGTAGGGAACTATCCATTCTGCTAATTATCCACTCCACTGCTCCCTTATATAATCGAGCTGTATGTTCCAGAAACACTGGCAAAGGGTTAGCTTATTACTTTCACCTTGAAGATAGTTTTCAAAAATCACTCAGCTCGCAAATATGTTATATACTCTCTCTCCGCCTTCATCCCCAACTATGGCCTAATTGTAACGACATAATTTAAGGCTTTCTCTGCCTTCACTCAGAACATGTGCATCTTTCTAAAAAAAAAAAATGCAAAGTTCCTCATAAATGCATTCACTTGGGAATCAAGAGAAGAGGAAATCTACTCACTTGTCCTTTAGTCCTTCCAGTTCATTTTCTTTAAGCCTTATCTTTATCTCTTTAATTCCTTAATCCCTTATTATAAATTGTGGTCTGATAACAATGCTATAGAATTTTAAAGCCTGGAAATACATTAGAAAGTGTAAATACTACCATAATATAAAACCTGCAGTAGTGAAAAGCAATCGTTATGTTGATGGTATCATATTGAGACATAACTGTAAAGCAGGTCATACCTGTGACTGTTTCCAACATGCAGCCTAAGCATGTTCTCATTAATCTGGGAAAGAGGCGTGAAAGGACAAGGTGGATCGAAGGAGCTGTCCTGGGATGCTTCTGGAACCTCTAAACTCACCTTCTCCAACAGGTAAAATATTTGACTGAGATACTATGGAACACCTTTTCTGACCAGTGTGTCCCAAGAGTAGAAATCCACTGGAATAGCAAGCCACACTTTGCTTAGAGTAAGACAGTCACCTTACAGGAAAGAACAGTAATTCTGACTCTCAGTGCAGACTGAAAGCTAGGGCTGAAAGAATCAGAGAGTTCTCTTTTGCTTAAACTTTCTTAGGAGGAGCCTTAGAAATCTGGGATTTATTTGGCATTCCTCACTGTGAATGACTCAGCCTGATTGCCTAACACCTACCTGACAAATTACTCAGTGGTGGGAGAGAGCACTCAGCAGATGGCGGAGGCGGGAAGCGAAGAGCCATCATTGTAGGACAGAGTTGGCATATTTGATCTCTGGTGGCAGGGGACATAGAAACAGAGGTGCAAAGAGGAAAAGTAAATACAAGCAGAAGGAAACCAAAAGAAAAGCGATTAGAGGAGCCACAGGAAGTGAAAATGAGAAAAGTTAAGTTAAAAAAAAAAGGAAGATGGTGTTATAGTAATAGGGAAAAAATTAGCTCAGACCCTCCCCTCACATTAAATAACAAAATAAATGTCTAATTGATTAGATAATTAAATGAAAAAGAAACAAAAAATAATGTATTTTTAATATCTTTATGAGACATCATATTTTAAACATAAAATATAATAAATCATCAAAAAGCATTGTTACTTACTTTAAAAATGTAAAATTTCTAACATCAGAAAACATCATAAAATAAAAAGGCAAATAATTTCTTCTCTGTGTCCTTTTCTCTTCCCTTCTTTTTCTGAAAAATCGAGTCTAGAAACTAATAGTTGCCAAGCAAAGTAGGCACCAGCATGGGGTGTGGGTGGTCTGTTGGGCCAGTGAGTAGCAGGAACATTTGTGAGTGAGAAGAGCTTTCTCTAGGAAGTAGGAACAAGGATGAAGGGAGCTATGTTTCTCACGGTGGAGACAGAGCTAACAAATATGGAAAAAGACAACTAGAATGAGCCCTATGCTGTGGGACTCAAGTTAAATATATTAGTGTGAACTCATTGATTTCATAATACACAGGCACATGAAGAAATAAATATAGATGTGCTGTGTGCGTGTGTGTGCATGTGCGCGTGTGTGTGCACGAGTGTGTGTTCGTGTGTGCGAGTGTGTGCATGTGTGTGGGTATTACCTACTTCTCTCCACTGAGAACAAATATGAGCAGAAACACCCCCCAACAGCGAGCACACTAAGTATCCAGACTTTGTTTTCTGAGATGCAAGTTAAAATATTTATAGTGACTGGTTAGGGTGTTAAAATGATGGACAATTTTTTATTCTTTGCTCTTTTCAAATATGCTTTATCAAGTGTCTAATACTTTTATAATGATGAGTAGTTAACAGAAAAAAAGGATGGGATGCCAAGGTCCTATGGCCTATTCTGTGGACGATATCCCCTTCACAAAACCCTTTGTCCTTGCCCTCCCTAATATAGCAGCCAGAAAGCAAAAACCTCCCATTTTCGAGCTTGATTTGGAGCCATAAAAAATAGGCAGAAGTTCCTAGAGATTTTTAATATGAATGCAAAGCCTATCAAGAACTAGCCTACCAGTTCTTTTGCTCACGGTTTCTTCCTGCATGGAGGACTTAGCCTCTCCCTGCAGATTCAGCTGCCTGTCATCTTCTGATCCTGTCAGGAAGCATTGAGGACAAAGGCCTACACGCCAAAGAGAGCAGCGTGGGAAGATGGAAAGTAACCAAGTCCCCGGTGACCTTCTTGGGCAGCTTTACCAGCTCTGGACACCTCGCCCCTGAATTCTTGTGTCATGAAACCAATAAACTCTCATGGGTTTAAACTGCTGTTTATAACAGATTACATTCTGTGTGAGAGAGATATTTAAATAAAAGTGAAGGAGAGCAGCAGAAAGAGAAAGTGACACTGCATAAACAAAAGGTGTGGGCTAAGTTATCACATGACCTTAACTTGACCTTAACATGACCTTCACATCTGAGCTCAGCATAACAATACTGATGTTGTCTTTGAAAGATTATAGACATGTCATGTGCTGCTAACAAAAGGGCACAGTTTCTAAACACCTCTTCTTCCTTTCCATGAGAATTACCTAAATCTCCTAAAATATGACAATTACACTAGCAACTCATCTCTTACAAACACTAATTTAATCTTCTGATATCTATTAAATATAACTCTATTCTAAATTCTGTAATGTTCCCGAGACTATAAAGAGTATTACCAAACATTATGGACCTTGCCTTTTTCATTGCTTCTCGAATCTTTCTGGTTCTAACCTCAGGGATAGGGAGCTTGAGGCCTGGACAGGGCTGGGGAGTATGCAATCTGTATCCTTAAGTAGTAACGGAGCAAATATGTAAGTTAAGTATCATGTTTTGACTGGGGCATAGCCCTAAGTGAAGTCTTGTGAGCAAAACATTCAAATCTTATGTACTAGCTAAAATTATGCAGTATATATCAACAAATGCTCTGAGAGAAGATATTTGTAATATAGATATTCAGCAAAGGGCTAGTATCCAGAAGATATAATGAACTTATGCAAATCAATAGGAAAAAACAGAAACAGAAAAACCAGTAAAAAGGTGAAAATAAGGAAGACTTAACCAAAAAGAATATCTAAATAAAAAGAAAATATTTAAAATTATGAACGTTTGTCACTAAGGAAATGCAAATTAAAATCACAATAAAAATCACTGCATACTCACTAAAATGACTAAAATTAGAAAGATGGAAAATTCTACTAAAAATCTGAAGCAACAAAAATAGAGTACTAGTATAAATACAAACTGCACCACCATCTTGACCCAGGAACTTGGCCGAGTGTTATGCCATATCACAACAACTTGTAGTAGTCAAAATCTGTAAACTAGCCAAATGCTCATAAAGAGCAGAATGTAGAAACATAATGTAATATATTTACACAGTAAATACTATACAGCAAGGAGAATGAACGGTCTATAACTACACAGAAAATATTCTTGACTCTCCAAAACCTAAGGCTGAGGGAAAGAAGCCAGCACAGAAGAGTACATCCTGTACAGTTTCCGGTCTATAAAGTTCAGAATCAGGTGAAACTCATCTGTGCTGTTAGAAGTCAGGAGAGAGTCTTATTCTTGATGGAATGAGGTTGAGACTGGTAAGGTGCCCCGGGGGGTTGGGGATGCTGCTAATGTTTTATTTCTTGATGGGATATTTGTTGTCCTCAGTGAAAATTTACCATTTGCTACATTTATGTTCACTTTTCTCTATGTACATAGAGAAAATACTGAATAAATTGAAACTAATTTAAATATTTATCTTGTCATGCAATGCACATGTGGAGAGGTAACAAGAGTGTTGGGTGTGGGGTCAGATGGACCTAAATTTTAATCCAGCTCCAGCACTACTAATAAGTAGTATGAATGACCTTGGAAGTTTCACCTGCAAAAAAGAAGATAATTATGGTCCTCATGTAGTTTTTAGGAGGAGTAAGAAATAATCCATTAAAGTTTGGGCCCATAGGCTCTACATAGTATAGACAAAGTTCTTAATACATGTTAGATGTTGTTATTAGAGTATCTTCTTGGTAAATATGTGTTGAAGTTTTCACTTTTTTTATATTTCTAGAGAAAATCCAGCCACATCCACACTTCCACGAGGTTTTGAATCTGTTATTTTAAAAATCAGAAGCTTATTTCATTCAAGGGGTCAGACTTGCATATGAGATCATCATCTAATCTTCATCTATTATGTAGAGCAAAATTATTTTCCCAAAGTGATCCACCTTTAATCCAGTCATATAGAGTTAGCTGTTCCCAATTTTAATTGACAAATCTAATTACTGTGATGAGTTTATTTATAGTCACTATTCAATATCTATTGATAGTTTCTTGACCTTGAAGAATATCATCCAATTAACATGGCAATATGTGTTAATGGATTTTTAAATTACTTTACACTGGATAAAAGGTAAAAGGAAAAAGGGAAATTCATTTGCAGAAGGAAGAATCACAAGTTATGGAAAGGAGCCTCCTATGTATGTCACTGAATATGCAACACTAACGGTTTCCCTTGCATTCACTTGATATTATAGTAGGGAGAGTTACTTTATTGATTGGTGGTATATGTTTTTGGAATTTTTTTCAGGGACTCAGTCCCTAAATTCAGGCAACAAAATGTCTGTCCCACTCCAAGAAAAGAGTTGTTGTGTTTTTAAAATTTGTTACATTTTTTTTCTTTCTTTCAGAATGTAAAGTTAGTAGATGATAGAGTAATAAAAATCATCAACTCCCTGAAATACATGGAAGACAGGGAACCATTCTTTAAAAACTGAATGGGAATGATCGTGGTCACACTAGTGACCCCTGGAGAGGGAGCAGGTGCCATTCAGTCATGCTCCTTTCCCCTTTCCCATTCTCCATATTTATTTCACCCCCTGTTTCAGGCCTAATTTTAGACACAGACTTGGAATCACAAAACTCCCAGGAACCTTAGATATTATTTACCCAATCCATCATTTACAGGAAAAATGCTGAGTAATTGAGAAATAGAGTGATTTATCCTTCCTCAAGTGATTCACACTTTTGTTTCTGTCTCTGTGTCCCTCTATCACACCATAAGCCTCTCAGAAACAGGTACTTGTATTAGAGTGTCACAATGGACTGAATTGTGTCTCCTCCAAAATTCATATGTTGAAATCCAAACCCCCATTATCTTAGAATGTGACTGTATTTGGACATAGGAACTTTAGGAGGTAATTACGTTTAAGTGAGTTTATAAGGTTGGAGCCCTATATTACTGGTGTCCTTATAAGGAGAGGAAGAGACCTCAGGGATGCATGTGCACAGAGGAAAGACCATGTGAGAACACAGTGAGAAGATGGCTTGTCTCCAAGCCAAGAGTCTTTGGCAGAAACTATACCTGGCAACAACTTGATCTTGTACTTTTAACCTCCAGAACTGTGAGAAAATATAGCTCTAGCAAACGAATACAGGAGTGTCTCAGCACCTAGTACAGTAACTGGCACAGAGTAGGTATTCAATTTACAAAGAAAGGAAGAGAGACATAAAGGAAGGGAAAAAGGAGGGAGGAGGAAAGGAAGGGGGTCGCTTAAAGATGGAAATTAGTGTCTACAGGACAAAATCCCAAAATGTCTAGGCCCTTCCCACTTCAGCAAATGCTCTGGCACTTCTCAATTCTAAAACCTGGTTAGCACTTGGTTTTATATGTAACTTGCATATACTTTCAACCTTTCGTGTTTATTTTATTACTAGAGGCCCGAGGCACGAAGATTCATGCAAGAACAGGCCTTCCCTCCAGCCCGGAGCTGCCTTTCTCCCTTCATTCTGGCCCAGAGCCGCCTTTGCACCTTCGCATGCTGCCCAGAGGCCCGGAGCGGCTGGGGCATGTGAAATGCCTGTGTCGTCACCATGGCGATGACGCAAGCATCCCACCCCGCCCCTGGTCACTTGGCGCCTGGGTATGCAAATTAGCCCACCATCTTTGTTGGGTTAATTTGCATGCCCACTCCTAATTGGCTGGTGGGCGTCCTGAAGGTACGGTCAATTTGCATCTTTCTCTTTTATTAGTATAGATTATACACCAGTGATTTTA
Organism: Myotis lucifugus; assembly: GCF_000147115.1. Lineage (NCBI taxonomy): Eukaryota > Metazoa > Chordata > Mammalia > Chiroptera > Vespertilionidae > Myotis > Myotis lucifugus. The sequence continues at coordinate 19,842,275 of NW_005871048.1, forward strand.
TCATTCCTGGCCCCAAATCCACATATTTGAAATCATCAGTTATATCTGAAGAGAGAAATATAGGCTTAACAACTGTGAAATTCCTATTTTTGCTTTAAGCAGTTTATTAAGAAATATATTCTGTATTGAACAAAAGTAGCTTTGCCAGGTAACATCTTAAAAATGTGCAGTTACCACAAATTATTTTTCTCTAATATCTAATCTTTTAAAAATAGGGAAGGGGAGGAATAAGGAGGAGATTTCAGTATTTGTTTTTCATTTGGAAATATTTTCTCTCAAGGCAATACATAAAGGGAATTGTGCCTCTGGAGCTTAAGAATACTCATTTTCTTGGCATAAGATAAATTAGAATGGACTATTGCATTGAGAACTATCTCTGGTCCAGTGAAGTGTAGCAAACTGATGCTCAGTGAGGCTCACTGTGCATGAAGATGCTTTAGTCAAATGCACTCAAGCACAGTTCTGAAATTGTTCTTTATTATTCTGAAAGATGCCAGGTGATAACCTGCTTTAAACCATATATTTTAATACTTTATTTTTTCCATCCAGAACAAGGATTTAGGGCTAGTAAAGATAAGATGACAACAGACCTTGCCAGGGAATTAGGAAAGGCAGACCTTGGCTGGCTGGCAATCACATGGTCATGGTCACTTGTCCGTTGTATCTGAAAAGCATCCATGGCTCATCCCTTAGTCTCCACTGACTCTGTGACCCTGTGGCTGCCACAAGTGCCTGCCTAAGGGAAAATAATATCTCTAATGCAGTTACCTGAATCTTTTGATACAGTTATGGTCTAGTAATGGCAATTGTACCAACATTATGTCTAATTCTGTTGCCTAAAGCCATTCAACAATTCAAATGTAAAAACAGTATGTACATGTGTGCATGTGTATTTGTATGTTTGTGTGTATGTATGTATATCTCAGGATGTGTGCATGTGGCTGTGTCCATGTGTATCTGTCTGTGTTGGAGACAAGGGGCAGAGAGGAAGAGAAGATATGATTGGTCCTTCCATTAAAACATTCTTAGATTTGTTTATACATTTCATTCACTTCAACCTCAGAAGTCAACAAAACCATCACAAATTATTCCAATCAATAATTGAGTGATGCTTGTTTTGTTACTGAATCTATTGGTATACAAATTGCAGTTTGATTTTACCCATTTAACCTTCCAACCTTCCAGAACATACTTTGTTCTACGTACAAAAATCCTATCCACTCACTAAGCCACAAGTAAATTCCTTTTTTATTTTAAGCAGAGTTTCCTATCCAAGTGAGCCTTTTGTTTCACCTACATAGGTTGCAACCTCATGTTCTCAAACCTGGCAGGTAACATGAGTGAGTAAATAAACATAAATGCTTGGTATATATGTATGTTTCTCATTTTGCTCACACTTGAGATAGACATGAGTATAGGAAACAATTTTCCTCCTAACTCTAACACAAGAAAAAATGTTTGGAAGCAGATGATAAATGACAGCTGACACACAACGTTTGTGTGGGAATAAAAGGGAGTGGTGGTGACTATGGCAAACAAAGTGTCCTCATAGAATGTGGGCAGCGGATATCCAAATCTCCTGAAATATCAGGAGAAGCCAAAACTTAATATTTATGTAAAATCCCTCAGATTTTAAGTACTGGCAGTTAACTTAAAAATATACACAGAAACTTCTTTTATAATATTTTTATTGATTTCAGAGAGGAGGGGAGAGGGTGAGAAAGAAAGTAACATCAATGATGAGAGAGAATCATTGATTGGCTGTCTCCTGCATGCCCCCCACAGGGGATTGAGCCCACAACCCGGGCATGTGCCCTGATTGGGAATCAAACTGGAACCTCTTGGTTCAAACCACTGAGCCATGCCAGCCAGGCTACACAGAAACTTTTCTAAACAACATATAGGCGAAAGAGAGTGTAGCCCAAACATCTAAGGGACAGATTTAGCCCAAGCCAACATTTTGCCACCTCTGTAATACACATACATTTGACATGTACTGCCTTATGTCGTCTCTTATTACTATCTAAAATAGTAGAATTATGTAGTATACATGTTCTGCAGTCAAACTGGGTTTAAATTCTGTTCCACCATTCACTCACTGTGTGGCCTTGGACAAGTTACCAAACCTCTCTGTGCTTCAGATTTCCTCTTTGTAAAATGCAGATAATAATATGGTTGTTATAAAGATTAAATGAGGTCCTACTGGTACAGCAATTAGAATACTTTAAAACACTCACTGTAAGATGGTTGTGATTAAGTATTATATTGTATTATAATTTGCTATATTTGTTTGACACCTCCTCCCCTACACTGTAAATGCCTTGAAGGTATCTTTTTATACAACATGATGCTTAACTTAGTTCTGTTTTAGAGAAGGATCTCAGTTAATATTTTTAAGCCCAAAATGTAGTAGAAATTGTAAAAGAAGATGTAAAGCAATTGACTGGACATCAAGGTCATGCTACTGCTTATCCTTGCTTTTGTCCTATATATTTAAATCTACTGTGGGGCGAGCACCTTGCACCAGTCCATGTCAATTTGTTCCATGATCAGTTATGACGAATGTTTCCCAAATCCCAGACGTGTAATTTCCTCTTTGATATATTCTATCCAGTCTGCAGCACAACAGACAGGAACTATTCATGTCCTTTTCTTTCGCCTTTTGAAAAGACTAGGAGCGAGTTGGGGTTAGACAGAACAGTGGGAACATGTAGGGCAGCCTTGTGTGGCTGGAGCCCCTGGGTCTTTCTCACCTGCCTTTACTAAAATTGACAGAGGTTACCTCACAAAAACCTGACAGGATACTTGTAAAAATGGAGCCATTATTATCCTCATCCTTTTCTTCCACTATAATCTTTGTTCTCTTTGAAAATAAAGAGTAGGTTCTAGAAAGAGAGTGTTACAAAATGGAACCCCCCTATTTCACAGCATGAAATTCAGAATTCTGAGACATGCAACACAAATAGAGTTTTACACGATAGACTAGAATAATGACTGGGAGGTAGGCTCTAAGCACAGAAAGTTAAAGGCATGTCTAAAGTCAATCTAAACTTCTCTCTTCCCCAAATTATATTTAAAGGTCAACCATAACCAACACAAACCATGTCACTAAGCAATCAAAAACACTTCTATGTCTTAATGGATTGAAAGTAGCCACAATAGAATGGAGCTAGAGAAAGTGAAAATACAAGGTGGTCTTAAATGTGCTGATATTAATATCAATGTTTTCCAGAGGAGATTTCTAAAGTTAAAACCATAATCATGAGTCCAGGACCACTTTGTTGTATAGGGCACATGGGTTGTTTTGGGGTTTACATAGAGGGGGTGGATTTCAGAAGGAAGTAGGGGTTTTAAAAGAAGCCAAATGAATCATGAGAGCTTTATGAAGAATTATATAAATCATGTGGTAAAACCAGTCTTGAAAATTTGACTTAAGCAAAGGTGAAATTTGAGGGAAATTAACCATATCAGAATTTACAGTACTCATCATTTTCTTCAAATAAATATTCACTGATTGCCTATGCTGTTCCAGGCATTGGCCTTGACTTTGGAGAGAAGAGTGCAAATGAGACATGGTATCTGCCCTTGAGGGTGTATCCATGTGTTGGGAGTGAGCTTTCAAAAAGGAAGGGAGGAAGGAAGGGAGATAACATAAAATAAGTTTAAAAAGAATATAAAGGTAAAGTCAAAGGAGAGATTTGTCAGTTAGGAAAGGAAGAAGGAGTGGTAGAAAGTTTCATGTGAGTTAACTGTTGAACTAAGCAGGTATTGCTCAGGCGGACGTCAAGTGAAGGTTATAACTTCATAAAAGTAATCACTTCAAATGCTTATTTAGCTTCTCATTTCACAAGTTCCAAACCCATGCCTGTTCAGTTACAGCAAAACTCATTTATGCTCTTGCATATTGCCAGGTACGTTGCAGCAATCTTATTCTTCATGTCCTAAAAATCACACATAGCTTGTTAAAAAAAAAAAAAAGAATAGTACATATCTAACAGTAACACTACCTAGTTCTCAGATAAACCCTATAGACCACAAATCCAGAAAACACAAATCAAGCATAGATGAAAACAAGCTTAATATGGTTGATCCCTGCCAGAAAATGAAACCAACCCTAGCTGTTTAAAGAATATTAGGTAGGTTTCAGACTCATTGAAGCAGGGGGTTAAGAGATCAACTGAAGGGCTTGTATGCATGCATATGAGCATAACCAATGGACATAAGACACTGCGGGGTAGGGGAAGCCGGGGTATTGTCAAGGGCGGGGGGAAAAAAAGGACACATATGTAATACCCTTTGTAATGCTTTAAGCAATAAAAAAAAAGAATATTAGGTAGGTTTCAGACTCATTGAAACAGTTTGGGAAGCAGAGGCATGGCTATACAGCCAAGAATAATGCCCCAAATCAGACCACTGGCCTGGTTGGAGCAGAACACCACGGCTGCCGCCTCAGGGTGCCGGACTTTTCAGGTTGCATTACTGACATTGCTAGTCCTGAACACTGAACACATCTCATTGGGAGCACTGCTCTGGCTGCCACTGAGATTCAACCCAGCCATGCAACTGCTTCTGTTGACAAGCAATAACTCCTCAACGTGCCCCCTATTCGGAAATGAATGCATCTGACTTGGCAAGAGTTAGGCTCCATGTCCTGTCTGAGCTGCGAGGGAAGCCAGGAAAATGAGTATGTAATATTTTCACTTTCTATAATGGGAGGTAAGTATGCCTCTTCTGAGGCCCCTAAGAAAAAGAAAACTCCCATATTTGGGAGTTTAAATGCCAACTAACCAAGAGGGATGGCCGACTTAGAGGTAGTTTTCTCTAGCGGAAAAATATAAAATTTGAAGTTAGCCAAATCTTGACTTGAATATCTCCTCTGCCTTTTATTAGTTATGTGACAGGCTCAGTTTCCACATCAGTAAAACTATATCTACATTTCTGATTTGTGGGAACACACAAATACAAACACACACACACATAAATTGGAATGGATTAGCCTAGACTTTTTCTCTCTTGACATCTTTTATTGTAGGAGACAGATTTCATTTACCATGAAATATTTTTGTTGTTTTGCCTAAAGAGAATGGATAAAAACAACTTTTAAAACTCATTTATATAAAGAAGATGTGGTACATATATACAATGGACTACTACTCAGCCATAAAGAGGATGAAACACTGCCATTTGCAATGACATAGATGGATCTTGAGAATATCATACTAGGCAAATAAATCACACAGAAAAAGTTAAAAACCATATGATTCCGTTCATATGTACAATATAAAACTGAAGGCAACAAATAAACAAACAAGAAAAACAAACAAAACTCATAAAGACAACAGCATGGTGGTTACCAGGGGAAAGGTGCATGGGGGAAGAGTGTGTAGAAAGGGTAAAGGGCCCTCAGTCAAATATATGGTGATGGAAGAAACTTTGACTTTTGATGGTGGGCACACAATGCAATATACAGATGATGTACTATAGACTCACACACTTGAAACCTATATAATCTTATTAACCATTGTCACCCCAATAAATTTAATTTAAAAATTAAAAACAAATTTTAAAACTCATTTATAAAAGCTTCAGATCCTCTCAAGAATCATGTAGGGATATGAAGTGGACAGGTCACTATGCTGATTCCCTGACATTAGGAGTTTCCAATGAAACAAAAATTTTGACATACATGCACACACACAAAAAGAGGAAAGTCTAGTTAGAAGAGAGAAGGGGCATCCATGGAGAAAAAATAGAAGACTTTTATTTGTAGAGCACTTCCTCTTTTCCCTTCTTTCCTTTGAGGGAGCAGGTAGACATCTCACAAACAGTTCATTATACAGATGGATGTTTGCTGAGCACCAGGACCTGCAAACACTATAGAGCAAAGATTGCTCTCTTCAATTTCTCCCTGAGCTGAGGCTCCATGGCAGTGGTTCTAAGGCTTTGCAAGGATTACAGCAGGCTGAATACATAATCTCAAGCAAAGCTAGGTGGTCACAGCAGAAGCCCACACAGAGACCACCCATGAGGAGTTTTCTTGGGGGGAAGGTGGCACTGACCCTATATGATTTCTGAAGTTAAGGCACTACAGAGAGAATGCCCTCAAGGCACCAAGGCCACCTAAAGTTAATAATAATCATTAACTTTACTAACACCAAACCACACCAGCCATCCAGTATTAAATGGCAAAGAGGCAATGGGCAACCATCGAGGTGCCCCAATTTCTCACAAAGAGCATTCAGTCCCTCATATGCGCAGTCAGTCTTACTATATCCCAGGCTTCAGCAAACACAGGTGAAAGAAAATGCAGGCTGTTACCCCTCTACTGAAAGTAGACATTGATCATCATAAACACTGAATGTGACCTGGGAAAAAAAATATTTTCTGAATGTATTGAGATACTTCTATAAAGGTCAAGCTTCTCCACTACCCAGCTTCATCAGTAGATGGAGAACAGAAAATGTTCATATTGGAAAAAATTTAATACTGCATTTTTATATGTTGCTGAGTTGAGACTGTTCAATGCACTTCTTTTATAATTATTTCATAGTTGTGTGTAGAGGAGGCTCTAGAAGGATAAAGGGTGTGAAGAGGGAACCGAATAAAAAACTGAAGCCAGTCAACCATCACTAAGTTGAGTCAATCTTACCTAACAGAACAGATTTTATCTGGCACTTGAGTATCTTCTAATTCCAATTTTTAAAAAAATCTAAGAAAAAAATTGTGAGAGTCCTAAATGAACCTATGATTCAATAATCTTCCTAGAACAGTGGTTCTCAACCTTGGCTGCACATTAGAATCACCTGGGAATCTTTTTCAAATCCTGATTTCTGGGCCTCATCCTCCAGAAATTCTGTTTCTTTGTTATGGGGTGAGACCACATTAGTAACAAAGAAACAGAATTTCTGGAGGATGAGGCCCATAAATCAGGCTTTTAAAAAGATTCCCAATTGATTCTAATGTGCAGCCAAGAGTGAGAACCACTGTCCTAGAAAATATTTTATTATACCTGAACCTTGTATCTATTCCAGTAGAACCCTCACAACATTGAAGCTGAATTCTTTGTTGATTTCTTACGTGAGAGTTACTCAAATCTTGACTGGCATGTTGTGTATCCCAATGTAATGCTAATAATAATCATTAACTTTACTAACAACAATAATTCCAGCACACAATGTTTCTTTCCTCTGAGAAACTCAACAATTTCACATGTTCTATGTTATTTGTTCACAGGCATCCCTGTGAGGACTGGAAAAGAACAGGAAGTGTATTGATTGTGCTACAGAAAAAGACCCATTGAGGTTAGGCATTAGACCAAGGTCACAGAGCCAGTCTGCGGCAGACCATAATAGATATTGCTAAGGGTAACTACATAAACTAGGGTTGAGCTAACCCCAGTTATAACAGATTTGATTAAGGCCCACCTCCCTGAAGCAGAGATGCTGGACCTCCTCACCAGAGTCATGAAGTCTTTGCCCTGAGTGGACCTCAATCTCTCTTTCTGAAGAAGCTTTAAATCATCCCATCAGCCCCTTTGTAACAACTTTCCTTTCTTTAAGCTGTTAGGGTTGTGGTGCCTTCCTGGTCTGCAAGCTAGATGTTCCGGCCAAGACAATGGGTAATTTTGCTCCCCAGGATTATAACTATAAGCAGTTGCCTGACAATACCGTAAAGTATTTCTAAAATTGAAGGAAGTTCTTTTTATTACAACATTTGAAGATCACAAAGTTTCTATAATATGTGACCATTGTAAAATTACTGTTAACACTATTTTAATTAAAAAAAGATATTATCAAGTTGGCATCTGATTGGCTAATGTACATTGATTTTGCCTTTTTTATTTGACCTACTTGTCCTCATAGTTGTTTGCACACCTGTCACTTCAGACATTTGCTTTAGGCTAACATTATTGGTTTCTTGGTGCTATTTCTAGCACCTCCTTCCATGTGTCTTTGCTTCCAGTTCTTGCCCATTATTTACCAAAATCTTTTGCCACTTGCCTCATTTTTATGTTTATAATTCAATATGGGAAATTTTGGCCAGAGCTAAATTTTCTAAAACACAGCACATATTCTTTGAATACAAATTTTAGCAAGAATTTGAGTATGTTGGAAATGGTGTTTTCTACCAATTACAATGGGTTCTAAAAAAAATTTACTTTGGCTTTATTTACTAAAATAAACCCTTTTAATTCCTTGCCATAGAGTCAATGGGTTTCCTCAATTAAAAAATAAAGCTTGCCAAAGGTTTATGAGGCCACTCTCTACAAATAACTGTCCTCTCTCTTGGCTGATTTTTGTCTAGAGGATTTATCTAGTGATGCCAATGGAGTATTAAAGTCCCCTACTATGATTGTATTGCTGTGGATCTCTCCCTTGATATCTTCCAGAAGTTTTTTTTTATGTATTTAGGTGATCCTGTATTGGGTGTATATATGTTTACCAGAGTTATGTTCTCTTGTTGAATTGAAACTGTCCTCTCTCCACGTGCACATCAGTGTAGGGTACAGCGAAGAAGCCATGTGCCATATTTATGAGTTGTGATAATCAGGAGTTTCATTGTATCCAGCAAGGTTAGCAAGCAAGTTATTTTTGTAATGTTAAGCAGTCAAGAGGCAGTGTCTCATTCTAGTTAACCTATGCAGAGCTGACTTTATCTCCTTACATAGCATTCCCTGTGAAATTTCCTCTCTATTTTTCTTCTGGATTATATATAGAGAAGCAGAATATAGGGAAGATCATAGAGCTCCATGTTCTAGTTCACTCGTGAGAAGCAGTCTCCTTATCAGCACAATGAAGGCAATAATACCCATCCTCTCTCTCTCTTGAAAAGCTATCCTAATATATATAAAGAGCTAGGTGCCATCATGACCGAACGGGCGACCGGTCACCATGAAGTCCATGGAGCACCTCTTGGTCTTCCCCCATCCCCCGAGCCACTCACCATGAGGAGGAGCTGGCAGTGGGGCGGGACTGGGCACTGTTGAGCGGTGGTGGCGGGCTGCTTCGCGGGGTGGCTGTGAATTTAGCGGAGCAGTCACTCAGGCAGCAGCAAGTTTCGTGAAGCAGTCAGAGGGCAGGGGGAGAGGGGAGTTTCGAGGAGCATCCAGCGGTGAGCTTCGAGGTGTGCCAGCAAGCTTCACGGAGCAATTGAGGGGCAGGGGGAGCCTCGTGTATCGAGGGGCCACGAGCATCGCGAAGTGTCCTGGGGCGGGAGCTTCATGTAGTGTCGCAGGGCAGCAGAGGCCATGCGACGGAGGCCAGGCTAGGCCTAGGGACCCTAACGGCGCACGATTTTGTGCACACTGGGCCTCTAATCTATAGTAATAAAAGCGTAATATGCTAATTAGACCAGATGTCCTTCCAGATGACCTTTCAGACAAAGCCAGGGCTGTGAGGGAAGCCCAGGTCCGATGTGCCTGCCAGCAGCCAGAGGGAAGCCCAGGTCCTGGGTGCCGGCAGCCGGGGAAAGGAAGGCCTTCTCTTGCACAAATTTTGTGCACCGGGCCTCTAGTAAGAATAAATAAAACAGTGCAAAAGTACCTGGTATACTGTAAAGAACCACTCAAACAGTTCACACATATACACTGATTTTTTTTTCAAAGCACTCTAACGAGGAGTGCATTTACTCTGCTTTCTCAAGGAGTGAACAACACTTTTCAAACCTTAATAAATGTCAAGGTTATAAAGGTACAATACCATTTGTAAAGTTCAGCTTAAAAGTAAACAGGGCAGCTTATTAGCATCCACAAAAAGTGCAAGTTAATTTTAATCTAATGAATATTCTGAAAATACCTGTAAGAAGATACTATGCCAAAGAAACTTATCCTTTAAATTAATGGCATACTCTATTGGTTTCTGGGCATGCTGTTAGTTTACTCTTTTTGCAAACTTTAAAAAATATATTTATTTTTAAAAAATATTTATTGTTGAGCCCAGCTAGTGTTGCTCAATGGTTGCGTGTCAACATATGAACAATGAGATCACTATTCGATTCCCGGTCAGGGCACATGCCCCTGTTGCAGGCTTGGTCCGCAGTGTCGGGCATGCAGGAGGCAGACTATCAATAATTCTCTCTCATCATTGATGTTTCTATCTCTCCCTTTCCCTTTCTCTCTGAAATCAATAAAAATATATATTAAAAAATCTTTATTGTTGAAAGTATTACATATACCCCCTTCCCTCCCCCCATTGAATCCTTTGAGATTGACCTCCTCCCCCACCCAAGGCCGAACTTCGCAGACTCTTGTAATGCAACCATCTTCAGAGACAAAATATATCCGGATTGTGTTTCTTTCTCTGAAGTCAGCTGAAAAAGGCACCTCCACTCCCCCATCTCAGCCTCAGTGTGATAGGGGGAGAGCTGTCTATCTCAAAGACACTCACTGTCCCTACTGCCCCCATTCATCAAAGAGAAACAGCACCACGGCTGGGAGTGATGAAGCTGACCCTGGAAACCACCAGGGAAAGAGCACGCCTCTTGAGATAATCACCTCTCAAACATAAAGTCCGTTTTCCTCTAATCTCTAAACATGAAATCAGGGGTTGCGAAGACTTGCT
>NW_005871048.1:19852933-19863488 GCF_000147115.1 Myotis lucifugus
CTGATTCATAAGAATGTTATACAGATTAAGTTAAATCATAAACATAAAACACTCAGCATCTGATATATAGCAACATAACATGAATTTAGCTATTAATATTATTAATAATGATGATTACAATTACTAATAATTATTATACATTACTAGAACATATTTATGCATTATGAATCTTCATAATCACATTAATATCAAATGACCTAATATATAACCATGAGCTGTTCTGGAAGGGAGTAAGATATTTCAATACAGAGAAATGTAAACAGGACAATTTTTACTACCAGTTTGCTTTGAGTAGGCATAAGTTAGTCATGGTTATTTCCTACATTTTTTTTCCTGTTGTCAAGTGTAATTGTCCAGTGTGGCAGAATTTTCAGAAACTTCCATGCATTAAAGTAGAATTCTGAGGTGCTTTATGTAAATAAGAAAGCTATAAAATAAATAAAATAAAGTTTAGCATATACACTATATATTTTACAGTTATCAAATACATAAAATAAAGTTTAGCCAGGAATTGTAAACATGCTAACAATTGTATATGACAAGTCACACAGGTTTTTTAACTCAATGACTGCATCCTAAGTTACAAGTGGCAATAGTCACAATGCAGACAACAGAAGGTATACACATTTTTTATGATTTACAGGCTTCAAGTTATATAAAAGCAAAGGATATATTCCTAGGTGCAACTCTTCCCCACACAGTCACACACATCAGGTGGAATACGAAATAATCAATATGTTTGGAAAGCAGTATTCTGTCCCCTCTTCAGAAATTAAATGGCAAACGAAACTGATTTCTAAATTTCCAGGTCCAGAAAAAGTACCCATTTTCTAAATAATATGTGCCCTGAGAAAAAATAATGTTGAATACTTACCATTGAAATAACTACAGAAACCTATAGGAGACAGAGTTCAGCAATTCTGAACTTCTCTTAGTTCCTGAACAATGATTTCCTCTTTCAATTTATAAACATCCCACCTGCCCTTCCCTCTATCTGCAACACTTATCCATCCCCATCCAACTCCTATTTGTACTGTGTTAACTTCTCTTAGTCCTTGACTTCTCAGCTTAAGTATCACTCCTACTGACAAAATCTCTCAAATACCCCACGTATAGAAGAAATGCCCTGGGCAAGTAAGTACTCAGATGCCTTGTACTTCTCCCATGATGTTCATTTTTACACTACATCTTATATACCTGCTTACTTACCTGTATCCCGTACTAGACAGGATGAAGCCTAATGAAGGCAGGAGTCATGTCCATGCCACTTTTATTGCATCCTAAGCACCTAACACAGGGCCTGGCACTTTGTAAGTTCCTGCTTAGTATTTGTTGAAAATTGTGTTAAATGCTCTCAAATTTTAGCATCACTTTCAAATGGCAACTAAGCAATTACAACTATTACGTACTTTGGGAATAATTTCACTGTTTTATTTTTCAAATAAATGGATAATATGCCATGTTATGTGGTATGGTCTTCATCATGGTTTTAAGTTTTCAATGCCCATCACCAAGAATCCAATTAGTAAATACTTAGAAATGAGAGCTCAGGCTTAGCTTTGCCCTTTGCCAGGAAAGTAAGCTCCAAAGCCTTGCAAGAGCACCTCAGCCATCTTTGCATTCTCAGATACTGAGAGACGCTTGCTCTGAGTTATAGTGAGAAAATGCATGATGTAAAACAGGGGTCCTCAAACTTTTTAAACAGGGGGCCAGTTCACTGTCCCTCAGACCGTTGGAGGGCCGGACTATAGTTTAAAAAAAAAACTATGAACAAATTCCTATGCACACTGCACTTATCTTATTTTGAAGTAAAAAAACAAAACGGGAACAAATACAATATTTGTATTTGCATGTGGCCCGCGGGCCATAGTTTGAGGACCCCTGATGTAAAAGATGTAATGCATGATGAACTTAGAGGCAAGGCACACAAAGGTCCTGGCTCTGGTCTGTCTCAGACAAGACCTGACTCTTCTCTTAACAACCTATGTAAACAGGAAGCTGTTTAACTTTTCCAACTGCTTCATGTACAGCTATAAGATTGGATCAGGCAATTCCTAAAAGAGAAAAGTTCATACACCATTGAAACAGAAAGAATACAGACTATTCTTCAAAAAGTTCTTCAAGGACCTGGTGGTTGGCATCTGGATAAAAAAAAAAAAAAGGAAGGTGAGGGGCGGACCACAAAAATGTAGACAAAAATGGACTAAGGAGGAAGGAAGTCTCAGCAGCAGGATCTTAAGCATAACAGGGTGTGGGGGTTCAGCCGGGTCACACAGCGTAATATGTGTGCCTACTACGGAGATGCTCACAGCCCTGGGAGTGTGCCTACGGAGATGCTCACAGCCCTGGGTGGTCATCCTCATCTCCTATCCTCCTGTTGCCTACCTCAGTTCTCTTCCATTCATGTGGGTCAACTGTTAAAAGATTGTGTTTGGTCTGTGAAATGCAATCAAGGTTTAATAGATACAAGGTTGGACTCAAGGAAAAAAATCTAGTTATTAAGTTAGTTAACTGTACTGTAGTGTAATGGGGTGTAATAACTGCTTCAGGCCTCTAGAGTCCTCCTGGAGCAATTAGTTCTTTTGGTGCACAGAGCTGAATTCTGCATGAAACCAAAACTTTCCTCACTTTGTTTGATTCCTTTTTGTGGGTTATTATAAAGTAAAAAACAACAACAACAACAACAAAAACGAAAACATAAAAGCATCTTTCTTGATGATTGCTTTGGTCTGGCTTTTCCAGTAACCATTACCACTGATCTTTTCCTCTTCAGTGATATTCCATGTTAAATGTGAGGATTCCCATGTGCGGATGGGAGTAGTGAAGTGAATTAGGAGACATAAATGGAGCATCTGCCCTCTCCTCAGAGAGTCATCAGTTATACTGGAGTGCCCTCAGAATCCAAGCAATTTACTTATTTGGGGGCAGTTTTGGAAGGACTGACACTATAGGAAGTTGGGAGGTCTGAGGACACCTGAAAAATAGCCCCTCATCAAAAATCGAATCTATCAGACTAAATTCCACCATAACAGAGTTAGTTCTTTGTGTTAAAGGACTTAATATCCAGTGAAATTTCAGAGTTTGGTAACATTTAAATAGAAGTGGAAAATGACATCTTTTAGCTATTAATATAACAATATAAACATTCCCTCAGTAAAACTCTATTGTTAGTATGCCAAATAATTAAGTTTGGAACCAGAAAGAGATGGAAAAAAAGGGAAAAAAAGCTCCAAAACAAAGTTGCTGACTGAGACGGGAAAATCAAGGACTGAATATCTGAGAGGGAAATAATAGATAAAGCAGATACCTACTACTGAAGAGAGGAAATGTCTACTTTCTAAGAATGGTACTGTTTGAAGAAATAGTCCTGGCCTTAACTTAGCATTCAGTACATCCACTCACTCAACAAGTTATTAAAGGTACCTGATATGTTCCAGGCACTGTGTTAGGCACTTGGAATACCAGCACGCATGAGAAACTGGCAAGGGAAGGAGGGATAAAACGTTCTTTTATACTTTACTAGTTCTCCCTGAAAGACTCAGTCATAAGAAAAGAATGTGCTCCTGGCTTTACTTTCAGAAATGAGAAACTATATTTTTGGCCCAAAAATATCATTTGAGGGGGAAAATAGTATTATGTCAATGAATTTTTTGTTTGTTTCCTTTGTCTTGTCTGCCAACCACATGGTGGGGCCAGGGGGCAGAGGGTATATGAAACAGTTAAGTCCATTTGATGCAACAGGCTGAACAAGGATGACCAATGGACAACCCTCTGAAGGCAGTAGTTAATGGATCCAGGACAGTCCTATCTCATACTGTTATGTTAGTACCGATTTTCAAATATATGTTGTAGGTGATGATGCTTTCTCCTCAGTCCTGACATTTTCTGTCTGATGTGGGAGATCAACTGGTGTGACATCTCTGACTTTTTGCTGTCTCTACTCACAGAGACACAGATAGACCGACTTCTCTGAAATTGGTTCAATTTGCAAAGAATAAACCAGAAAGCTTAGCTCTGAGGCTCCTTCTCCTCCATTGGAATTGCTCCTTCTTGACAAAAGTCTGACTTGGTCGGGCTCCTATTATGAAGATCTGATCTAACTTTATCTGTGACGAGGTGGGAAGTTCTCCCTAACTCTGTGGTTCTATTAACAGGCCCAGATACTCCACCTCAACCTTTATTTTTGCTCCATCTGACACTTCTTTGTCTTACTGCTCAGTTTATCGGCCCCTAATATTTTGGCCCCATGGGAAGACCCAAGTCTCCAGCTAAGTCTGTTAAATACAAGTGTTGAGTAAACTGGGAAGCAATGCATCTGTTTTAGAAGAGAAATGGTCCAGAGAAAGCGGCAGAAGTATAAAGGACATTAGTTGGCCTGAGGTGATCTGTGTAGGGGACCAAAGCAACAGTTCAATAAGAGAAATTCTTGATAATAGGGAAAATAATAAACTCTCCACGGGGATTTTCTGAAGTGCATGGGAAAACACAGGATCTGTACAAAATGGGTTCCAATGATAAATGCAAGGTGACCCTATAAAACTGTAGAATTTGGGATTGGCCTGGGTTAAATGTGCCTCATTTTCCTCAAGTGTCACTCTCTGGGACAAATGGGGGTGTGCCCGTTATTAATCCATTGCCTCTTAGCTTCACACCCACCTTTCCTTCTCTACTTTAAGATACTGAAGCCAGGACTCCACAAACTGTATTCTCCTTTGTCCTCTAACCAATAGGGGGCACTGAGGGGCCTGACACTCTGGAATAGGAAGAAGCAACAGACTTTCTGCTCTTTTGTTTTCTGCTGAGAGCTGTCAGAGAGGAGAGTGGCATAATGTGGGGACACAGCATTCCCCACAGCATTCTCTGCAGCATTTACCACCTCCAGGCTGGCCTCAGGGTTCTTTGAGGAAGCCCCAGGGTTCTTCTTCACACCAGTGGCAGACAGTGTGTTGCAGGAGCAGCCATGCCCTCCATTCTAAGGTGGGAATCTCAGCTCTATGGGGGCATCCCTCTAAATTTCTAAACCCCCTCCTGGTGCACTTACCCCACAGTCACAGTCTACAATTTTTATCTCTGTTAAAACATTTTCAAGTTTTCTTTACCCACTTAACACCTTTTACCTACTTAATAATTATTTCTATCAAATTTTCCCTGTTCAAAATATTAGTGTGGTTTTATGTCTTCGGCCTCAACCTTAACTGATACAAGACCATATTTACAGTAACAGTCCCAATTCCCTAGTAACTTTTTCCATTTTTTTTAATTCAGAATATCCAGTTCCTTCCAATACCAACACCACCACCACCACAATCAGATATTTCTGAGATCCCACGAAGTGACTTATACAGACTTATGAAAAAGTACCTTCCAAATGGCATCTCATTGGCATCAACAAGTGCAGAGAGTACACAACAGGGAGCCACAGCTCCCCAGGGCCAATACTGGACCTTCATATAATTAAAGCTTTAGTTCTATGGCAAAACGCGGTAAGAGTTCTGCTTTTTTCACTCAGGGAGAAGATTCACAAAACAATGAGCTGGGGTCCTAAAGTTTTATAAAGATTTTAGGGAAACTATTCTTTATAATTATTTTCTTGCAGTTCTCTCATACTTAGTCTCTATAGGATTCAGGCATGTGCCCAATAGGGAACTGAACAAGTGATGGGCAACATGTTGAACTCAAAGTTGGCACTGCTCTTCTGTGGCTAAGAGGTGACTAAGGTTCACTTATTATACCACATTTATTCTTTTTCCCTCAAGACAAATTCTAAAAGTTCTCTCAATGCACAGGAAAAGTGCCCACTCCACCAGTTTTCTGGACAAATTACATTATGCTTACATCTCACTTACTTGTAAAAATGTAGAGATGTAATGTAGAATAGCACGACTTAATAGTTCAGTATAATTGGAACACAAAGTTATAGAGGATGGAGAGGGAAGGCAGTAGTAGCACCACACAAAGTCATTCAACTAACAAGGGCTACTTTATGAATGCTAAACAACTCACACCTTGAGAACAATGAGAAGCAATATATATTTCTTATAAATATAATTGGATTTAGAGGCTAGATTGGGATAGGGTAAAAGGAGGGATTAATTTAAAAGAAGAGAACCCCTTACCTCTCACCTGTCTTTCTAAAAGACAGAGATTCCTAACAGAATCTGGGCCAATATTGATAAAGTACATTAAATTCCTCTCAGAGAAAAAAAATGTTCTCTAGCACAAACCAGGCTAGAGGAAGTAGTTCTTCTCACTTAATCTGATTTTTGAAATATAACATTGAACATAATCTCTATTCTTACAAAGAACAATGAGGTTGATTTTCAATAAATATAATTCACAAGTTCCTCATCAATTTTTAAGAAAAATGACTAGACCTTCCAAAGATGACATATGAGAGTTCAATATACAAAAATATCAAAATAGGAAGCCATTGTTAAATATAAATGTATGAATTACTTTCTTGTATGAAAGTGAAGTAATCTTTCTATATATGCTAGTTGAGTATACTTCCTAAGATACATTTAAATGACTGATGCCTTTTTTGTAACAGTCACATGATCTGTGCTTCTCCACATCCCAGGAGGAGAATACGCTGAGACTGAAAGAATGCAAGTGGGGTCCCTATGCTTAAACCCCATACGTTTCATCTTCAATTCATTTCTGGAGTCAGGCATCACACATATATTTCTTATTTTAGAAAATTACTTCAAAAGTTTCAAATGATCATTTAAATTCATTTGAGGTATACGATTATAAACTCAGTTACCACCTTTTAGAATGATATAAATGATATAAGATGATATAAGTATTATTTCCAAGTTACAGCTTTGTAAAATTTAATCACACATGTTGTTGAGTCTAAGAAGATACAATTAGACTTTGCATTAACCTCTGAGATCTAGTAGAGAAATAATTAAGATCACTTCCCTTACTAATAGATGATCAGGGACCAACGTTCATGCCTCAACATACATGTGCATATATGCTTTGAATATAGCACTAGTTTTATATAACCCTAACTAAAAATCGATCAGAATGCCTGAATACCAACTAGGAAAGTGCCCATTTCATATAATATTTTGCATACTTCAAAAAAGTTATGTAACCTACATAACATAAATAGGATCACACAGTAAGAAAGAATTCTATGGATAAAAAAACACCATTTAAAGCGCTGCCTTACACTAGTTCACTTAAGCATGTAAGGTACACATTGCAATTCCTAAGAATAAACTAGTAATCTGCTTTATGTTAAAAAAAAAAGAAAAGAAAATGGCATTCTAAGATCCAGCTGCATAGACATATGATGAATATTCAACATATGAGAGACTAATTTATCTTTACTCCATCATTAAGCATTTTTGTGATGAACTCCCATTAGAGTTTATGTTTGTGTGTGTGTGTGTGTGTATTCTTTTTGTCTAATGCTTGCTCATGCCCTATCCTGACATCCTGCAACACTAGTCTTTTCTTTTTTCCAAATTTCTGATTACCCATATTGTTAGAAGCTCATACTCAGAGAATTCTTTTTAATGATAGGAAGACAAAACTTTGATCAAAACTCTTATTCCACCACCAAAAGTCTGAGCTAATAGCATTTCCCTAAGCCTACCTTAAAAAATAATGGCATCAGAAATAATTATAAGTTTTTCATTGGCAAATTTATCATCTTCATTATTTTTGCTCACTAGAATTCCACCTTTTCTATTCTTTCAGATTACTCCTAATTCAGGGAAATATTACTCCTTATTTTACACCAGGGTCTACCACTTCAAAGACTTCATCTTCTCAAAGTAAATGATTCTTTTCAGACATCTTTCATTGCTATATCAAGGTAAAACATTTGACTGGGAGGGCTTCATCCAATTTTAGATACCTCACTGAAAAGACATTCACCTAATAGCTCATTGAAATCAATGTCCAAAACAATTTTTATTTAAACAACACAGGTAATAGGACTAAACTCTGATCTCTAGAATTCTAGTGCCTCACACTCACTGAGAAGCTTAGTCTGAGATTTTTCTGTAAACTGTTGAAGTTTGACAAGCCTGTTCACTAGAAGAGTTCATAGTTCCTTTCCAAAAATTTGACAAGAAATAATTCTCTATGTAAAAAAAAAAATCCATATGAAAGTACATCACCAATGTAACAGCAGAGTGTGGCTCCTTCATTTATTATGTATTCAGTGCCTTTTTATGTATTTCACTGCCACTGAGATCATGACCAAACATCAATACATGTTAACACATTTTCAATATTTATAAGCTAAGGGCTTAGATCCAAGTGTTATCAATAATGGTCCTGCTACTTCATTCATACCCACCAGCATCTCAATTATACTACCAAGAGACACCCTCGGGAATTTATGCAGGCTAACAGTTTTTAAAAAATCTAATTTAAGCCTGCTTTAGGGTTAGGATTGCCATATGTCTTACACATACTATTTACTGCCTGTCTCCCCTGAAATACTTGCTCTAGAAGTGTTTTGGTTGCCATATGACAGAATCTGTAAACAGAAGGCTGAGCTCAAAATTATACTAGCATCATGATCATAGCAAAGTTAAATAGGAGATAACATTGCCTACCAATATAAATAGCGGTGACTAGTAAATAAGATAGATAACTGTTAGAAATCCATGTTTTTCTGAACAAAAATTAGTGAGAAATGGCATTTATATTACCACAAGTATCCAGCAACATAACAGCCTATTTCACTGAACACTGAGTAGAATCTATTTACTTTGTTAAATAAATGTGATGATTTAAGTCAAATGGTTTTGCAAATGACAGTGATTTCCTATCAGTAATGCATATACACACAAACGCTAATACAGAAATATTTCTATTTAAGTAGAAAATGAATATCAGGGACACATTTTTGTAAGTATGACTAATAAGAATTTGATTTGTAAGAATTTAAAAGATGGCTACAAGCCTACTGTCTTGAAGGAGTAAAGATTTATCCCTTAAAAATACTATTGCAAAAGAAATTCAATTATGATACTAGAAGTGGAAAGATGAACCCTTGTTATCTGAGGCTTTCCTAAAAACACGTTCATTTTTTTTAAAAAAATGACTTGTTATTGAAGAATTTTTAAATGCAAGCTGTTTTATTTTATTAATATAGAGTAGAAATTATTTTACTGTTGAGATCTAGTCAATTTATGTTCCTAAAGGATTACTTAAGGTTTTGCTAACTGAAGTCTAGATGCCCACTTGAATCCTAGTTAGTCTTATGCCCAAATTGGAAGGGTTACTCTAGTTTACAAGTATAGTTTTATCTATTCAATAATAAGATAGTGCTATCATGACAGATTACCATCAGCAAGCATCTGCCAAATGAATTCTCTTGCTTTTTGTTTTTTCTAGAAATTCAATTGAATACCGGAATCAGAAGAATCACAACTCCAATTGGATGTTTTTATGTTCTATTTCAACTTGCATTCATCCACATACACACATCCTAGTCTATCCTCCAAACTAAATGTATTCTCTAAATAAAAGATATGTAGGGAATATGTCCCAAACAAAACAAAGATGAACTGAGGTTGCTGTTTACTTGACAATAGTGCTGAAATTGTGATTCAGATTAGTGAAATAAGCTAGAGATGAGTACCAAGTAAGTTGTAAGCTATCCCTTTTTGGTCAAATCTTTTCTGGAAGGATTCTCTCTCTTTCTCTCTCTCTCTCTCTCTCTCTCTCTCTCTCTCTCTCTCCCTCTCTCTCTCTCTCTCTCTCTCACACACACACACACACAGACATGCACACACATACTAGGTGATTATCATATACACACATACTAGGTGATTATCATATATCAAAAGCTTGCATATAGGTTATATTTAAAAAGGAGTCCTAATAAGAATTGAGAAATAGAGTCCTTTACTAAAAAGTTCAAGGCAGCAAAAATAGAGGTAAAAAACTAAAAGATCATACTCATACATTACAAAATTTGTGTTTTTAAATATCAGTCAGTAACTACTTATTCCTACTTCAGACAGAATTCTGCTAAGTATACCTATGATTTTTTTATTACATAGATTAAAAGCAGAAAAGCCAGCTGGTGATGGCTTATATACATACAGTGGGGCCTTGACTTACGAGTGTCCTGACTAACGAGTTTTTTGAGATACAAGCCATCTCTTGGCCGATTTTTTGCTTTGAGTTTCGAGCTAAAATTCGGGTAATGAGCCAGCTTCAGATACCCCACCGCTAGTTGGCGCAGCGAACATCACAGTGAACACCACAACATCAGCCCAGCATCATGTGTCTCACTCGTTCACAATTGATTTGACATAGGAGTAATTTGAGTTACGAGCTCCATCTTGGAATGAATTAAACTCGTAAGTCAAGGCCCCACTGTATGTATGTGTGTGTGTGTGTGTGTGTGTGTGTGTATATATATATATATATATATATATATATATATATATATATATGAATGAAATAATATGCAAATGAGTTTGAGACGCCGTCCCAGGCACGACCAGCTCAGGAGGAGGGCGTGGGCTCCTCCTGAGCTGAGAGATCTACACAGACGGGCACCTGCTCCGAG
>NW_005871048.1:19863588-19896230 GCF_000147115.1 Myotis lucifugus
CCCCAGGGGGGACAAAGACAAAACACACACAGGGTGCCTGCTCCCAGCCTCCGACACGGCTGGGGGCAGGCCCCCAGCGGACACACACACACACACACACACACACACAGGGCACCTGCTCTGAGCCTCCGACATGGCTGGGGGAAGGCCCCCCAGCAGACACACACACACACACACACACACACACACACACACGCACACACGCACACAGGGCAGCTTCTCCGAGCCTCCGACGTGGCTTGGGCCAGGCCCCCAGTGGACACACACACACATACACACACACACACACACACACACAGCACCTGCTCCAAGCCTCCACAGCCAGACTGTGGCTTAGGCCCGCTCTTCTTGGGGAGCCGGCCTAAGCTGTCAGTAGGACATCCCCTGAGGGCTCCCGAACTGTGAGAGGGGGCAGGCTGGGCTGAAGTACCCCCACCCCCCAGTGCACGAATTTCATGCACCGGGACTCTAGTATATATATAATGCAGTACCAAAAAAATCACTGTATCTATTAAATGCAATAACAAAAAATTACAGTGGTGGTTTTAGCCTAAGGAGATAATGATCCAATGACTCCAATACTCCTAAGAACACCTATTGTGCAGTACACACTAATGATCCATCACCTGCAAGTGACTTATCTAGCTTATTATAATTGATGTAGGTAGAGAAAAAGAGTAATTTTTATAAAAAATTTTAAAAATGTACAAAATGGCTTAAAAATATAATCTGAAAATAAAGCCTAGGTTTTGTTGTTATAAAATTCATTTATGAAGAATATTGCATTCACTAATGATAGGTATTCATTAACTGCTACATAAACTTATTATTTTTGTATTTTTTGTATTTTACATACAAATACACAAGCATATATAATTTCATGTACACACTTTGTTCTCTAAAAACTAATAAAACAAATATATTAATATCTTTGGGCCCATCTAAAATAGGAAAGGAATCTATGTCTAGCAAATAATCAGCCTGATTAATAAACCCCAAACCAATAAGCCTGGGTGTTTCTGAAGGAAAAAAATAGAGCATAACGAAAAACAAATTACAAGAGAAGAAAACAAAGGATGAGAGGAGAAAACCAAGATGGTGGCGTAGACAAATGCCTTATTCACTGCCTCCCATAACCACATCAAAATTACAACTAAAATACAAAACAACCAACACCCAGAACCACTGGAAATCTGGCTGAATGGAAGTCCTACAACAAGAGAAGTAAAGAAGAAAGCACACTGAGACTGGTAGGAGACACAGAGGCACGGAAGGGGCTGGTCCAACACCCACATGTTGCCACTTTTTTAATCAGCAGGGAGATGGTCTCTGCAGAGGCCACCAGGAGGAGCAAGGGGTCCCAGCCCCACAACAGACACCTAGCCCAGGGTCCCAGAGCTGGGAAAAGAAGTCCCTGTAACTATGGGCTATAAAAACCAGTGCACATTGTGGCTTAGTGACACAGAGGCTGCTGAAGACCCAGCTGCTCCTCTTAAAAGGCCTGCTCACAAACTAAACTTATAAGGTCCCACTTCCTCTGAGCTCCAGTGCCAGGCGAGGCTCTGGGGGACCCAGACACATAAGAGGAGGAACTGGGTTGTCTGGCATCGGGGCAAGAACTCAGGGGTGGCTTTCTCCCAGATGGAGGTGCTCTTGCAGGGGTAATTGTTCCTATGCTGGGACCTTCCTGGTCACAGGGCTGACTGGCAGCCATTTCTGTTTGCTCCGCCCTGGTGATTCCCTGAGACCCCAACCAACCTGTGTGCAGCAGATTTTGCAAATGAATGGCCTGTCCTCGCTCAGGCTAAAATCTGTCAAACAAGCTGCAGCTGGGTCCATGAGTTCCAAACCTATCAATAAAAGGCCCAAGATCTGGCACCAGCACCAGCCTGCCTTGCTTCACAGCTAGGCCTCGTCTGGGCACTTCCAAACCAGATACAAAGAGGAAGAATCTGCAGATCTCTCTGTAGCTCCTGCTGGATGGCCCCAGGCAGTGGCTGACTTTACACCTCCCTGGAGACCCAAAAGCCAGTGCACCCAGTGATCAGTGTCAGATCATACCAGATTACAACTCTACACATCCATAAGCAACACACTCAAGGGGAAGACTCAGTGAGCACCAAAGCCCCACTGAAGCAAGTCCTGCTCCATAAGGGTGTCTCCTGCATAGCAGCTATCTCACTGTAGTCACAGCTGGTCCTCACAGCCAATTGGCCTGAAGGTCAATTCCTCCCAGTGACACCAACATCAGTCAAGTCTCAACTACAACAAGACTATGCACATAGCCCACAAAGGGGTGCACCTAGAGTGTCCACCTCAGGTGATTGGAGAGACTGAGCCACTGGGCCCTATCAGACACCTACTACACAAGGCCAATCTATCAACTCAAGGAGACATAGCACCTCTACCCAACTCATAGAAACAAACACAAGGAATTAGCCAAAATGTAGAGACAAAGAAACATGTCACAAATGAAATAAATGGAAGAAAGCAAACTACTGAATATAGAGTTAAAAACCACAGTTATAAGGTTACTCAAGAATCTTCTAGAAACCTCCAAGGGACTTAGTGAGACTTTTAAGGATCTTAGTGAGAATGCAAAAAAAAAAAAGGAAAAGGATCAGTCAGAAATTGAGAATACACTGACTGAAATAAAGAACAATAAACAGGGATTCAACAGTAGAGTAGACAATCCCGAGAATCAAATCAACGATTTGAAATATGAGGAAGCAAAAACACCCAACCAGAAGAGCAAAAAGAAAAAATAATAAAAAAATATGGAGATAGGTAAGGAGCCTCTGGGACAACTTCAAGCGTACCAACATCCGAATTATGGGGGTGCCAGAAGAAGAGAGAGAGCAAGATATTGAAAACCTATATGAAGAAATAATGATAGAAAACTTCCCCTACCTGGTGAAAGAAATAGACTTACAAGTCCAGGAAGCACAGAGAGAACCAAATAAGAGGAATCCAAAGAGGACCACACCAAGACACATTATAATTAAAATGCCAAGGGCTAAAGACAAAGAGAGAATTTTAAAAGCAGCAAGAGAAAAGCAGTTAGTTACCTACAAGGGCGTGCTCATATGACTGTCAGCTGATTTCTCAAAAGAAACTATGCAGACCAGGAGGGAGTAACAAGAAATATTCAAAGTGATAAATAGCAAGGACCTACAACCAAGATTACTCTACCAAGCAAAACTATCATTTAGAATTGAAAGTCAGATAGAGTTTCACAAATCAGAAAAAGTTAAAGGACTTCATCACCAACAAACCAGTATTATATGAAATGTTGAAGGGTATTCTTTAAGAAGAGGAAGAAGAAGAAAAAGAAAAAGATCAAAAATATGGACAACAAAATGACAACAAAAACATATCTATCAACAATTGAATCTAAAAATTAAACAAATAAGAAATCTAATGAACAGAATAAACCGGTGAATAAAATAGAATCAGAGGCATGGAAATGGAACAGACTGACAATTCTCAGAGGGAAATGGGGTGGGAGGGACAGGAAGAGATTAAACAAAGTTCTTATATGCGTGTATGCATTACCTATGGACACAAACAATAGGGTGGCAAAGGCCTGGGGTGGGGCTAGGACTGGATGGAGGGGGATATGACGGGAAAAAGAGGGATCTGTAATAATCTCAACAATAAAGATTTAAAAAAGGAGAAAGAAAACAAAGGATGAAATGACTTACATCAAAGTATGGCAAAAAAGCCCTGGCCAGTTTTGTTCAGAGGTTAGAGCATCAGCCCATGGACTGAAAGGTTGCAGGTTCGATTCCAGTCAAGAGCACATACTTCGTTTGCAGGCTCAATCCTCGGCCCTGGTCAGGGCACATGCAGGAGGCAGGCAATTGATGTGTCTCTCTCACATTCATGTTTCTTTCTCTCTCTGGTTCTCCCTTTCCCTTCCACTCTTTCTAAAAATCAGTGGAAAAATATCCTCAGGTGAGGATTAAGAACAAAAAATGTGGCAGAAAAAAGTAATGACATATCACAGAAAAGAAGATCTATATTACATGAAATGCATATTACATAAAAGAAGATAACAGAAGGGAGGGTGGAAAGAAGAAAGTAAGGTCCAATATCTTAGGATGGCAGGAAACAATGAGAATCAAGCCTTCCTTAAATGGAAGGCTCCAGGGCTCCAGGAAATCTGACCTATGAAGAAAGGACTGTTATCACTGTGACCTAAAGATCAGCCTTCAGACCTAACTGAGAAATGGAAAATTACCACCAATGAATACTCTAGCCAAAAGGTAACACTTTCTGCATTTCTGTTGAAAAGTACATAACCCTAAGCCTTACTACCAATAAAAAAAAAACTACTGTAAAGTGATGGATTCATAAATAACCTTGTCCTAAGTATTAAAAAGGGAACTATAAAACTGGAAGGCGATTAAAGTATTTTCCTTAAGCATTCTCCCAACTCTAATGATTTCTTTCCCTTCCTTTTGTCCTTTGTATGGAGGACAAAGCCAGTCAAAATTCATGTCTGGAACACAAACACAACCATGTTCCCTCCAGGTCCCAACCCAACTGTAGATCCATCATTTCAAATGACAATTCCATAGGAAATCAATATCTTGAAAGGAAGATTGCTTCAACTACTGCAGTGTGGACTGTGGGTACAGCCAGTGAATTCAAGAAAGCAGACCCATTTGTAGCTGCTGCTCATTCCAGCAGGATTGATTGCAGGTAACTTCCTCAGAGAGAAGGTGGAGGAGCTATTCATTTCTTCTTCTCTTTTCAACTTACTCATCTCTTCTGGATCGAATAACAACAGTCCTGAATGATACATAGCAGCAGGAGATAAACAAACACTCTGGCCCACTCAAAATGCTAAATAATAACTCCACTGTTGTTTAAAGATTGATGTTCTTCCCATTCAACATCTTCTTTTTCATATTGCACATTACTAACAGTGGATGCGATTCACTGATGTTACATGTCAGGATATTCTATTTAAAAAAAAAAGTGTGCAGATGCCCCAACTCACAAAGCTTCTTTGAACATTGCAATCAAAAACAACCGAAAAACCCTAAAAACAGATTTTCTTCCTGCTTCCAACATTTGAAACTGATTTGTAAAATACTTATTTCAAATTATTTGATTTTTCAGAGTATGTGCAATGCATGATTCAGAAGGGAAAATAACATAACCACAGTAAGTCCATCTCCCAAAGATAATCATTATTATACATTGATCTGTTTCCTTTTCATTTTTCTGTTCAATTGTTTCACATAGTTAATCTCATACCTAGGATGCAATTTTATTTGTCCTTTATAAAACCTTTTAAAACACAAACAATCCCCCTTACCAGGGACACTGATCATCAATGTCATATTTCGGGGTTGTATAATACATTCTTTTGCACAACTACCACAATCTACGTAACCATCTTACTACTACTGATATTTAAGTTGTATCCAATGTAGTATTTTGTTATTAGACATAACTCTGCAATAAACACTAGAATGTATCTGAAATATTTTTGACTCATATACTAGTAGATAAATCACTTTCTAAAAGGATTACTATATGCTTTTTTAGATACATATTTTTAAATAAACCTCTTTATGCTGATCCCTGATGTAGATAATCAGAAATGTCCAGGTATCTTTATGTCAGTGTATGAAATATGTTTTCTCTAAGAAGAGTTGAAATGGAGGATGGTTCTATATTACTGAGTAAATCAGCCAAAGAAGAAAGTGACCATCAATTTAATCCCCAAAAGTTTGTCTTATGGCACATGAACTGTCAGGTTCCCTAATACCAAGGATATTAAGATTAAGTACATGGTGCAAATCAGCTCTCACTGCATGTTAGTACTTTATATGTACTTTTATTTGACCAAGCTTCCAATTTTAAGAAGGGGCTGAATAGTGTGTTAACAGTGACATGACAGCCAAGAGCCAAAGATTCTAGTTTTGGCCCTAACAAGGCTCTGTGGCCTTACACAAGTCAGATAACCCCCCTGAATATTAACATCCTCTGTGAACTACCTGGTTGGGAAAATTAACCTCTCCAGCTTTCTGTGGCATTTATAAATTCTGTCATTCTCTGTCCTGATTTATATGCAGCAGGATAAAATTTGTAAATTCTTGCCCTCATTTTTCTTACTGTTCTCTGCACATATACCCAAGATATTCATTGTCAAAGGTAGAGAATGGAAGTTAGTCCTAAACAAATAATTCAAATGGATTTGTATGCACATTACATAGATATTGGTCTAAAATCCAAAGTTCTTTCCATTTGCAAGACTGAGCCACTCAACAAAGGGAAAATACCTACTGGAATTCTAAAACTCTGGCTTGGCTTATCAGGAGCAAGGAGGGATTGACAGCAAAGGTTTATAGCATGGCTTTTCACACTGCTGGTGAAGGCCCACAGGAAGGTCATGAAATCGATTTCCTGGGTCTAGAATAGCATTGCTTCCGGGCCCCTAATTAAGTAGAATAGAAGAGAATGCACTGCAATTCGAATAAGGAAAGTATGTGATTTGGGGAGTTGATAGGAAAATGGGTTTATCACAATAGGTTTCTATTAAAAATTTTTGAAAATATCAGTTTAGATGATAAGCCACCTTGGGGTTGGGGAGGAATGTGCTATGTAAATCTAGTTTCCTGGAACATTAATATGTGTATATGTGAAAGAATTTGGGGAGGTCTGAGAAGGGAAGCTACTGCAACTGTTCACCTGGTTCTTCCTTTTCCCACAGAAAGCTTGAAACCCAGAGAAGTGGAGTCTATGGAAACCATCAAACTTCTGAGAATATGAAGGCAGAAATAGCTCCATTTCTTGTCTGGGTTTTAATCAGAGGCAGCCTGGCAATATGATGCTTGCCAACATGGAGCCACCACTTTTGAGTGTAATTTTACAACAGGGCAGGTCTTGACAGAGAAATATCTTGAGATTCATGGCCATATCGCCACTCTTCTTTGAATCCTATGGGATAAGCACAGAATCTGAAAGGATTCTCCTGCCCAGCTGAGGCACAGAGGTAAGGTGAAAATTAAGATACGGGATCCCTGAAGGTTAAAGGGGTGAGGAATAGGGGGATTTACAGCTCAGAAGAAGCTTCCCAGATAATCACTGCACTTTGCCAAACTGAGCAAACATGTGACAAGTGATTCTAGCAATGAACACAGCAGATAGGATTTCAGACCACGTTCTCTCCCTCCAGTGTTAGAAAGATATAGGAGCACTCAAGACTCTAGATCATCTGAAAAAGAGGAGCAAGAGAGGAGCCGTAAAGTTGTGTGAGTTAATCCAGAAGAAACAGCTTTAAACTGGAAGTTACCTTGATTTGGCAAAATTGCCTTCCATCATAGTGGAAATGCGGGCTTGGCATACATGTAAAGTTCATTCAAAAAAAATAAAATTTCAGTTTGTAACTTTTTTATTCATTGAATATCCCTTTTACATTAGATTTTAAACACTTTTGAAAGCATGAAATATCTTGTTGTTTGTTTTTAAATCACTTTTAATTTGGGGGCCAGTATCTTTCACAGAACTGTAGCTCAATAAATGCTGCTTCCAGGGTTTCCCAACCTTTTACTTGATATGGCATATATAAAACTTGGAATTAATATTGTGTGCTGGGTAAGTGGAAGAGGGTGACCTGCTCAGAATCTGGGCCACCCCATGCCCACTGATGTATCCGAAGATGAAAGGAATCAATCAATAATCACACAATCATTTCAAAGTAGTCTACTGCATTACTAAATACAATTTGCCCAGCGGATTAAATTCATTTGTGTTATATTTACCATGGTACCACATGTATAATACCACATTTACCAAAGCACATACAAATATTGTTAGCAAATATCTGTGGTTTCTTGTTTATTAAGGCAATCAAATATTTCAATATCTTGTAAACATTTAGAAAACTTCTGTTAACAAGTTTCTACAGTGATCCCCATGTACCAGCATATCAGGCCCATAATGCTATATGGCATACAAGAGATTAATTTAGAATTATGGCAATGTATGAACCATTATATCTTAAACAATCAGCAATACTTCCCTTCTTAGCAATGGCTCCATGAACAAGTCCCTCAGTACACAAATGTCAGAAGTCCTGTCGCAAACAATTGTAAATAGGTTTGTTTTTTTCTATTGCTTCCAAATACTATGATGATTTTTCCTGTTTTGAAATGCGCTTTTATTGCACTCAGGATTGTTTTATTACTCTAAAAAGCTATTTGAGTCATTTTTAAGTCTAAAAGTATTTTTTACTAAGTGACCATATTGATTCTCTTGATCTCTGGTGAATAAATAATGTCCATTTCTAATGGCTTATTCTATTTCCAGGAGATCATGAAAACTTTTAAATAACTCTCTTTCTGGTATTCATATCAACCGACTACAAATAAAAATACAATATGTAATTTTATCTACACATAATAAAATTATGCCATTATGAATTAGGCAATAGGATAATTTTATCCTAGAATTTGCCTTTTCCAATTGCAATGGCAGAAGGTAGGACCAAAGAGGGCATGATTGCTTTTTAATAATTAGTCAAGAATTCAGCCATATGGATTTATTGATTTCAACTGTATGTTCAAAGTACTGTGAAAAAAAATGTTAGTTACTTCTTTGAAGATGAAGCTTTTACTGGATACAAAGAATTCCCAAGGCCTCATTCCAGGACCACCTTCTCCACAAAGCCTTCCCTGACCCTCCAACTCAGAAACAGACCTCTCCCTCTTCCTGACTCCAGCAGCACATAACATGGGACTGATCATATAGCACCCATATGTGTCCTTATGAAATGATTCAAAAACAGAGAGCAGTCATCCCACATGGAAGGGAAATCAAAATATCTTAAATTATTCAATAAAGGTTATGGCCATATTTACAGGCCTTTTCATCATTTACATTTTTAAAATTTATTCCAAAGGGAACCAGAAAACTGAATATTGTTAGAATTAATGGAAACAGCAAAATGCTTTATCCATCACGGTGTTAAATCTCTCATTTTAAGCCTTCAGTTCATGAATATTTTATTTATTAATATATACACCAAAGAAGTAATCTACATATGCATGTATAAATTCATAGCAGTGTGGCTTGTTCTTTCGTGCAAAGTAGACCTGTACTTTACTTGTCAACATTAAAATGCCTGTACTAAACAATAAAGTCATTTGTAATGAAAAGTGTATTTCTCCAAAACAAGAAATGCATTGGCAATGCTTGACAGCATTTTTATAACCCTTTAGTAAACACATCAGTTCCACATAAGGTTATTTATTTTTTTTATTTTTCCTTCTCTCTCTTTTCCATAACAATGAGTTAAATTTTCATTGCAACCAATGTACAAGGCTGGATAATCCCAGTGCATAAACTATAACATGCATAAATTATAGTATGCATGTAAATTATAACAGGCATTTATCCCGGTGCATAGATTATAACATGCATGGAGCTAGCAGTGGCTAGCTCCCTCTAAGGACTCAATAAAGGAATGCTATAATAGAAGTCTTAACTTTAGTTGCACTTGTCAGAAATCTATTTAAAACAGTCTAAAAGGACAAAAATAAATTATCCAAAGAACATTCATTTATTTTATGAAAATCAAAGAATAATTAGACAACCAAGTTGGGAAGGGGGGGGCGAAGAAAATCTGGGGAAAAATGAGAGTGAGAACTTAATAGCATTAAGCCACTCAGCTCTTTCTCTCACCTCTCATCATCCTCTTCCTTACTAGGTACAGAAGTCCTTCTCAGCATACATTCATCCTGTCAAGCAGCAATCCCACAGCTACCTGTTTACTCAAGTGAAATAAAAACTTAGTTCACAGAATTATGATAAGAGGTTTATTCATAATTAACTAAAACTAGAAAAAAACATGTCTCTGAACTGAGGAATAAAGGAGCAAACTGTGGTACATATACATGTTGGAATATTACTGAGCAATCAACAATAAAAGAACAAACTATAATAAATGCAGCATCATATATGCATTTTAAATACATTTCACTAAATGAAAGAACTCAGACTCAAAGGCTACATACTACATGATTCCATTTATATGACATTCTATAGACACAAAACTATAGAAACAGAAAATAAATCGGTGATTGCCAGGGACTGGTGTGGAGGAACTGATGGACTGATGGACGTTTTGGAGTTGTTTCCATATCTTAATTGTGGTGACATTTATAAGATTTTATGGATTTCTTAAAATCCATAGGACTGTACAATAAAATGGGTGAATTTTACTTTATGTAAATTATACCTTAGACATTTTTTTAAAAAAATAGCTTAGAAGGAAGGAAATGACAGATATTGAAGAGGTAAAATACATAAGATATTATTGCAAAGAAAATCCAATGAAATCAAATACCAAAATAAGGGGACAGAGCAAATACTAAAATCTAATATTCAAGAAAACCTGTTTGAATTAAAGATTTGAAACTGCATATTAAAAGAGAACACATATACTTGACAATTTAGACTCAGCACTACTATCACTAAGTACACTCTAGTAAAATTACTAGATTTCAAAGAAAAAAATATTGGGGCATTTGTTAAAAAGAATTTATTTTTTTAAGAAAAATAAAATGAGACTATTATCAGACTTTGACAGCTATGCTTTATGCCAGAAGAGAATGTAATAATATATTTGAGAATTTCAATGACAGAATATGTGTGTCAAGTATTTCATATCCAGCAAAACTGACTTTCAAATATAAAGGGCATAACACAAACTATTATCAACGTTAAGAATTCAGGAATGCTCTCATGAGCACTTCCTGAGGAATCTACTAGAGAAAGAAATCTAGCAATCAAAATAACTAGAGAAATACCAACATAAGCACTGATGGTAAGCATTATGTTTATAATTACACTTAGAAATAAAACTAAATAAATTAATTTAAAAAAACAATATAGCATATATTGTTATACACTCAGATACAGTTCATTTAAAAAAATGTGCAAGGAATGAGGATAGCATAAGCAAAAACACTGATAACTGTATTCCATAATCATATTGATAGTGGCCATATTAGTATTATTCTGAGACTGTTATGTAATTCAGGATGAAGGAAATAAGAAATTATGGATTACTAATTCTATCATCTCCTATGTCCTTGAGGGGAGGCTAAGTAAAAACCCTGTAGTACTTAAATTGCTTTGAAAATATTAATACAAACTCACAAATTATATTTCCTATAATTATATGTCATTTCCTATATATATATATAGTTAATGACATATATTTCTAGGTGTTTCTTACCTCTGCCTACATAGTTAATTTTATTAAAATGCCTAGAAACAATGACCAACCCAAGATAAATAAACATCCCTAACATCCAGATTTTAATCTTGAAATCTAACTTTCCGCTAAATACCCCAGAGTTTGATTTCTTGGATAAAGGCTGATTTTAGGACTAAGACAGGAAATATATAAGACAAGCCCAGAAAACCCTGTCAAACTATATAGAAAGTAAGTAATCAAAAATTACTAGAATCCTGTCCAAACACTCATGAGCCAAATGGAAGAGGCCCCCACTATCCAAAAATGAGACCATTTGAGCTTTAAAATGATAATGCCAACTGATCAAAACATCAAAACACATTTAAATCTATGAGTTCACAATGATAGGAAAAAGTCAATGGGTCTCCAGAAAATGAATGGAAATCAACTCAATATCCTGGAAACTGGTAAATTAAGAGAAAAATTAAGCATCTCTTCTGCTTCCTTATATGAATTGTACCACTGGGTAATAACAGATGAGGAGAAGCATTTCTTCTTAAAATTATTGCAGCTAATAAATGAAAATAAAATACTGGAATTAGAATAGCACCATTTTCCACCCCCTAATGACTAATTGATTGATTGGTTAAGGCATTGGCATGATAAGGTTGCTAACATTATAAAATAAAAGAAATGCAGAAAGCGGGAGAAAGTGAGAGAGAAAATTTGAGAGGAAACCAGACGTTATGTGTCTCTTCAGGAAAAATTGCCACCACCAACAGATTTGCAAAAGGGATCAAGCCATCATGCCTTGGGAACCAACTGCAATCTATAAGAGGTGAGAGGCAGGGGGATATGTTAAATATATCATACTCTGAGTATGAAATTACCAATCCAGACTGGGAAACTCTGTAGGTTAAATGATCAAGATTCTTCAACAAATGAATTCCAAAGAAAAAAATAGATATGGAGAGAAATTGTATATTAAAAAACATAAAAGGCACAGCCTATATGCAAACAATGTACAAGACTGTAGTTTAGAAATGCACACTTGCATGATCAAATGGTGAAGAAATTCAAGGGAGTGATTAGTATGAAAAATTGAATATCTAATTCATATGGTAAAATAAAACTATAAAGGAATATAGCTTAGGTTGGGGAGTCAAGCAAAAGGAAATACTTCTTAAGATAGTCATGAGATCCAGAAAACATACAGGAAAACACTGACATCTATATATATAAAAGCCAAGCAACTGGAACGACCGGAATGACCAGTTGCTATGAGTCACACTGTGGTGGCCAACTGGCCCGATCCGGGTCCCAATCGGCCCCCCTGACCCCAATTGGGGGCGGGGCCAGCCAGACCCCACCTGTGCACAAATTCGTGCACTGGGCCTCCAGTATTTAAATAAATGGGAGAAAAATCTTCTGAAATATAAAATATATCATAGATAATTTTCTAAATGACAGACTAAGTTAATATATTTATTTGCAGCTTATATGACTGGCAGAGGATTATTAGCCCTTATATACAAATATTTATATTTCTAAACAAAAGCAATAATAGAAAAAAAAGTCAAAATCATGAATAGGTAATAGACAGAAATATATATATATATATATCTACTCCACATAGAAAATAATGTTCAACCTCACTAGTTGTTATATAAATGCAAATCAAATACCTATTCACAATTTTTAACCTATTGGATTTGTAAAATTTTTACATTAATAATAACCAGTGTTTGAGAGTATATAGGTATACAGGTACTGTCACAGAATGTTTTCTGCTTCTGAAAATCTGTTAAATGAATGTAGCAAAATTTGAACCTACATGAATTCTTTCTTTCAGTTTTCACTTTTTTGTCTTTTGTAAATTCTAGGCAAACTCCTCTGTTCAGTTTCCTTAACTGCTAATTAAATCTTTATTATTATTCTACTATTCAGACCATTTATTGAACTTTTTATTTTGATGACCTCCAATTAGTTGTTTGGTTTTTTTCTTTAAAGAGCTTGTTACTTTTTATGGCTACATTAGTTTCTTTTATCTCTTTAAGGATTATCATTTATACTTTCTGGAGTTATTCCTAAAGTCTCATGAAGTTGGTTATCATTAAGTGCTTAGTAATATTCAGTTGATTCCTAATCTGCTTTAGCTGTGCTATGGTTTAAGGCTTCTCCTACCCAATTACCTCCTTTCCTTCTTTTTTTGCAACAAACAATGCTGGAATCAATATCCTTACGCATCCTTACACATGGACACCTTCCCTTTCATAGAATGAATTCACATAAGTTGGTAAAATATTTGTACATTTTGAATGTAAAATAGATAATGTCAGATTATGTTACATGCAAATTGGAATAACTTGCACACCCACTAGCAATCTGTTAGCTAACCTCATTTCCCCATATCATTGCCATCTTTGCTGATATTTTTTCAAGGTAGATTTTGGATCTCTGGCACAGTATGAATTAGACATTATCTTGTTTTTAGTTGCACTTAGTAAATACTTATTAATTAGCTGGATGAATAAGTTCAGCTTCTGGGTTCCTGTTACCCTGCTCTACTTTTTCCCACACAGTAATCTGTGCCTTCTAGCATACTATGTAATATACTCACTTATTATATTTACTGTTTAACCTCTGTCCTTCCTACTGAAACAAGCTCCTCAGGAGCTGGAATCTACTTTTTTCACTGATATTTCCAAATGCCTAGAACACTGGCACTTAATTGACAACCAATACATATTTATTGAATGAATATATGAGTGACCATATAAAATATTCACTTAATATCCTAGTTGGTACCTTAAAATATTTTGAAAACTATTTATTATAAAGATATATTCCTCCTCTAAACAAATATCATTATTTCTATAATCATGTACACATGCCAAGCGGACTATACAACCTGCTACAAAGAGAAAATCAATATAACATAATTTCTTCTTGGAATCCATTCAGAAAGCATAAACCACCAGCAGGAACAAGAGAACATGTGCGCATCTATAATTGGTTTTTGAGTGTGGACCCTGAGGGCACTGTCTTAGAGAAAGGCTCCACTTTAGTCATAATCAATTTATCAAGCATATTAGCTGACCTGGAAATAATAACAAAATAACATTAACTTGGATATATTAAATATTGTTTGTCATTTTAATATCCTAAACATCAAATAATATAATTTTAAATAAAGTAGACTTAATATACACCAATAAGATAATTTCCTATTTTAAAAAACAGTACCTCCACATAAGTTTTCATTGGAACCTCACAACATCCCTGAGAAATAGGAGGAAAAAATATTATTATATTTTAAGGATCAGGAAACTGAATCCCCAACAGTGAAGTGACTGAAAGGAATGAAGGAAGTCAGCACTTGAATACATGTCTTTGGACTGATATCTTTCTAAAAAAGCAATATGTTAAACAACAACAAAAAACAAACACAAATATTTGGAATTAGAAGTAGGTTTCTATTCTGACACTATAATTATTAGCTATGGAAACATCAATCACTGAATTATCTTCTCTAAGCTTCAATTCAACATCTTATTTGTCATTAGGCAGAAAAGAATAAGAAAAAGGCCATGTGTCAAAGGAAATTATTAACTAATTATCTATAGGTTCAAAATATACTAAGGTTTTTATTTATATTGTTAATTCATGGGGTTTCTCTGAAACATGGCTGCTGTTCTCTATTTGTCTTTTGTTAGCAAGATGCCTCTAGGTCTGAGAATTTGCTGACATGTAATTTATCCCTCTGCCACCACCCAACAGGACGGTTAGAGTGGGGCCAGCCACCTGGCACTGTGCTGTGAAACCGCTAGCAAAATATGGTTCTGTTGTTCTACCTCTATTATCTTTCCTATATCCAAATGCATCTGTGGCCAATGATAGAACCTTCACGTCATTCCTTTTTCACCCCTGCACCCTACCTCCAGTCCCTAAGCACTCAATTTTTAAGTTATATAAAGATTAATCTTGGCTAGGAAACAAAGTCCCTTTCTTCCTATCTTTTTCTCTTCTGCTCTCTTTAGCTAGTAGGTTTCTTAATATTCTGTTATTCCCTAAAGAACAGTGGCTCTGATCAGTTTAACAAACATTACTTGAGTGCCTTCTATGCTGACAATACTAAGGTGCCAGAAATAGAAAGATATGTAGAGCACAAGCTCTATCCTTAAGGAAATTACAGTTTATTAGAGAAGAGAGATAATTAAAGGAATCGTATTGCTATAATTAGATATATATGGTAGTTAAAGATAAGCTCCAAGTTTTATGGAAACAAAGAGGAGGAACAATTAACCACTCTAAGGGTGGAAGTCATGTTAGTAAAAGGCTTCAAGAAAATAAAATTTGATCAGGCCGCATGAGTAGGAGTTAGCAGGTGAAGAAGATATTTACGGGTGTGAAAATAATATAAGTAAGTGCATAGAAGCATGATGCCAAGGATTCTGTTCATGATACAAGAAGTTGGGTACTTCTAGGGCACAAAATATGCTTGAGCTTTGGACATGTGCGTTCAAAGTGCTTGTGGGATGACTAAGCAAAAATTGTATAAGATAGCTTAGGAGAAAAGTCCAGACTAAATATTTGATAGCCATCAATAGTATAATAAGATGAAGATAAGCACCATGGAGAAAAAATCAAAGGCAAGGAGGAGGGAGCACATTGTTATTTTATATAATGTGGTCAGGAAGTGCTTCACTTCTAAGGTGATTTGTGAGCGGAGATCTAAAGTAAGTCAGAAAAGTAAGTCATAGGAATATCTCATGATAGAGCTTTCCGGGAAGAAGAATCAGCAGGACAGGCCCTCAGTGAAGAATGTGCTTGGATAGTCTGAGGAACAACAAGGGGTCAGTAGGGATGACGAATATTACAGGGGGAGAGAGCAGAAGGAAGTGATTGTTACAGAGATAGCGAGGAGCTAGTTCAAGTAGAGCCATAGAGGCCATTATATAGATTACGTTATAGGACTTTACTCTTAATAATGTTAGAAGTCAGAGTTTAGATTAGAAAAGTAACTATGATTTATGCTTTAATAAACCTACTCTTGCTGTTGTCTATGGAATTTACTATCCTGGGTAAGAGTAAAAACAGGTTTGTTTGGTTTTTAGGCAATTGTATCATTAATTCATGAGGATGGTGGTAGTTTAGAGGGGTAATAAGAAATGGTAGAATTCTGGGTACCTTTTGAAAGTAGATTTCACAGGATTTTCTGAGTTTCAGTATGTAACAAAGGATAAAATGAAGGTTCAAAAGATAATGAAAAGTCTCAAGAAGGATCAGTCCGTGAGAAAGGAAAACAAGGTAAGAATGATGACACAGAGCAAAGGAGGTACACTTGCTTAAGGAAAGTTTAGAGAAGGAGAATGTAGCAATATTGTCTAAAGCAGGAGAGTTTTAAAAAAAGGACAAAAACATCTATTGGACTTAACAACTTTAAAGTTATCCTTTACCAAAGCAGTTTCAATGAAGTGGAAAGGGAGAAATCAGATTGCAATGAATTGGAAAGTGAATGGTGCCCAAGGAATGAGAGATAGCACTACATGTTATCATTTCAAAACTCAGCACAGGGGAAAGAAGAAGGTTATGATTGCTGGGTATCTGGAGTGAAAAGAAGATTTAATCAGTTGGATGATGTGACTCAGGACCAGGAAAACCCAGGGTAATCTCTTCTAATCCAGGATTTCAAGGCCAACCCAGTGGAATGGGTCACTTCCACTTGCAGTCTTCAAGATTTAAATGCCAATTTTCCTTGAAACCTGTGTCAAGGAGAGAACTACGGAAGAATAACTTGACTATTCAGCAATCATCCAAACAGAGCATAATGGATCCAGGGACATCACCAAAGCATTAAACTAAACTGTCTCTGAGAAAATGACACATTCATTAAATCCATATGGCATTTTATTCAGTTGTACTAATAGTGGTTTAATAACTTCACCTGATAAATCATCTATTCAGCTTCAATTTTTTGATAAGCAGATAAAAATGTTAAATTCTATTAAATAAGAATGCATCTTACTTTCACTTATTTAAATGAAATTTATACAGATTAAAAGATTTAATTAGAGTGGTCTTGGTAAGAGACTGCTATTTTTCAACTTTTAATCAAATATAATCTATCATATATAGATTATGTAATATCTCCCTAAAGTTCCATATATTAACTTGCATTTTTAAAATGTCCTTCCATTCAGAACAAAAAGAATGATACTCATAAAACTTAGAAACTTGGAGGAGTTTTTGAGATATCAAGTTCAAATGAAAAACAAGCACCAGAAATCGCCCTGGTCAGGCTAAGGTTACAATAAATACCAGTAGAAACAAGATGAAAATCTGGATTTCTGTGTTTCAGCCCAGTTTGATTTCCACTGCTGCAACCAATAATTCTTTTGAGTTGTTTCTTGATAAAGTACTGAGATATCATCACCAAAATTAAATATTTAAACTGTATTGACTCCCTTCCTATATATGGCTCTAGGCATTGTTCTAAGTCTTGTCATAAATTATTCCATTCTATCTTCACTGCAACTCTAAGACACGGGTACTATTATTACCCCCATTTTACAGGTGGGGAAACTAAGCCTTAAAAAGACTGAGTAACTTTTTCAAAGCCACTC
Organism: Myotis lucifugus; assembly: GCF_000147115.1. NCBI lineage: Eukaryota > Metazoa > Chordata > Mammalia > Chiroptera > Vespertilionidae > Myotis > Myotis lucifugus. Next base: position 19,881,436 of record NW_005871048.1, read on the forward strand.
AGGTAGCAAGTGGCAAAACTGGAATGGCATGCTAGGTAGTCTGCTCATTTCCTGAGGTAGGCTAAGTCTTTCTCAAGATTTAATTCAAAAAACATTGATTGAAATGCTACTATCAGTAAGGCACTACCTTAGAAATTGAATAAGATATATAAGATACAGTGCTTAAAGCCTATTGAAAAAGAGAGATGAGTATACCACTAACTCAGAACAAAATAGGTAAAGAATGGGGGGGGGGGACAGGTAATGCAGAACAAAATAAGTAAAGAATGATGGTCATGGGGGACAGGTAAAAAAAAAAAACAAGTACATAGTAGAAAGCAATTACAGGGCTGGGATTGAATATGAAAATGGCCAATACTACCTTATAATCTGTTGAGATATGCTTTGAACCAATCTATTACCAGCAGAGCCCAATGGATAAAGAATATTTCCTTTTAATATTCATATATGCTTGTCATCCAACTCAGCTTTCTTTCCACACCACTCAGCACAGCCACTTCTAACTGTAGTTAGCACTCAAGGCATTTCTTTAATGCCCGTGGTACAGAGGGTAAAGAGCATGCAGAAAATAAATCAGCTGTGCCAAAGCTCTCTTAATATGCCCAAGAATCTTTATAGAAAGTTATTAGAGGCCTCAGTCTCCATAAAATAATCCATTTACATTCACTGTCCACTTAAGTGGCAACCTCTAAATTTATGAGTTAGCTACTTGCTGAAATTACTTACTGAGTGTTAATTTCTTAGATGACCCTGGTCTGGTAAGAAAAGTGCAAACAAGTGTCAGACTCAGGAACTAACTCCTTCCAAATATATCCCATTTCTGGATTCTTAAATAACCAACCCAGACCACTCAAGAATTGTTTGCCACCTTAATGGAGCTTTTTTTGACAAATGATTATATTATGATTTATGGACGATTAGGGAATACATCTATGATTTTTGTTTCAGACTGCAAATTTTAGCTGTATTTTTCTTCAACTAATTTTGCCAAATATGTTTTATTTTTAAATACCCACCCAGTATAATAAACTGCATATGTTTGAAAAAGTCAAAAGAAAAACCACTGTTTTCTCCATTTCTTATTATAAACACTAGAGGCCTGGTGCACAAATTCATGCACAGGTGGGGTCCCTTGGCCTGGCCAGCGGGGCCTGTCTCGCCCAGTCCCACAGGGGCCAATTGGGGCCAGCCGGTTCGGGGGAGGGACCACAGGAGGTTGGCTGTGGGAGCACACTGACCAACAGGGGGCAGCTCCTGCATTGAGCATCTGCCCCCTAGTGGTCAGTGCGTGTCATAGCAATATAGATTACTATTGCATGGTAATTTGTACAAACTTGAAGTATGAGTGTCTAGAGGTGAAAATACTATTAATTTTCTTTTTTATTTCAGGTGTGGTCTATCCAGCATCCACTTTAACTATTTGTTTTCCCTAGTATAGGACAAGGGATCTTGCATCCCTTCCCAGTGAGTAGAGTTGTGACCACTAAGAATGTGTAAGTACAAAGGGAAGTGTGGGCATATGCTGCTTGGCCAAACATCTCCAGAATCTCTCATAAATAAAAGAGGTCCTGAAGCATCTCTCTACATTACTTGCATACTGTGGTCATGACTTGTGTCTTATCTCTTTAACACCTAGACTCGTATACTTAATATTTTAGTTTAAGCGGTATCATTATTCTTACTTATATTTATTTTAAGACTCTCGACTCTATTGGAAATTAAAAATCAATATCACATGCCATAAAAAATGTCATAAACATCTAGTTATATGAAGCTGCTTGCCAAGGCCTGCTTCCCAATTATTAAACAGGGAGATGAACCAGTGTTAGTGAGCTATTAAGGACACATTAGAACCACACTGAGGGTTTTTTTCTCCTCATTCTAATTAGAAAAAATAATTGCTAAGACAATGCCTCGCTTTCTACGTGCCTCAATATTTTTTTAATGTTGTGCCTGTATACCTTCTAAAATCATCTCAAGTACCTCCAGGCAGCCAAGTAGCACTCTGTTGTAAATTATCCAGAATTTCATAAACCCAAACCTGTGACTTCTAACTGATCTAGAATTTAGTATCACTGTTGTCATCTACAACCTTATCTGAGCTCTCCTCCTCCCCACTCCCCGCTAACCGCCCCCTCCCCACCCCCCGCCCCATTAAGTCTCTATTGAGTTTTTCTCAGAGTCCCATTGTCTGGAAACTGTTCCCACCTGGCTTTGCCACAGGCTAGCAGTCACCATTACCTAGCAATTTTCTGGCTCAATTCCCATATCAAAAAAATAATGGTGGGCTTCATAGCTACTCACATCTCCTCTAGATTTACTTTTTTACTTCAGTGTTTTGCTTTCAAGGGTTTAGTCATTTCTCACAAATAATGAGATGCCTAAAAAGCCTGTCTTCCTTGAATTTCTGCTTTCCTGAACTTTAACTATCATTTTTAAGTGAATTCTTTTCCTTCATTCTACATATTAATAACTCTACAATTTCACTTAGAAACAAGGTTCCTGTTCTTAGCTCTGGAATAACTAAATTACTCATCCTAGTTTCTATAAACACTAACTTCAGATACAATAGTTTTCTTAGCCACAATATTCTTAAACTATAAATTTCCCACATGGTATATTTTCTACTAGAAAATAGTCAAGCAGCATAATACATACTTTCTTTTTGGAACTACAAGAAGAGCCATGTGACCTTATAAAGAAATATCAGCAGTCAAGTTAAGATGTTCTGTATTATCTTTATTGTTATCCATTTCCCAATTATCTTACTTTTAAAAAAATTAAATTTAGCACTGTTGAAAACTAGAAATACTCAGCATCGATATAAAATATGAGTCAGTGGCCAGGGTTAGTTGTGGTACATGAACTTATCATTTTTCACAGGACCAAACTTCTGCCAGAGTATTTCCTAAACATTACATGTGATCAATGACTTTTCACCCATTTTACAGGCTTTGAAAGGCTCACCATGATTTTACTTACAGCTATTATTTCTAATACAGTTGGCCGGTGACCTGATGACCCACTAGAACATCCAGAATGCAAAACAAAGGACACATACTGGTCAAATGCTAGCTGGCAAGTCCCTGAGCGACCAGGTCATGAGTGACCTAAAAGCCCTCAGCAAGTATAAAGAAAAAGATTAATGGGAAGAGAAAGAAAATCTTCACCTAATGCCACAGTAAAATTAGCTGTTCTATGAAGATATTAAAAACAAAACTCAGCCACATTGACACAGAACTCTATGCTGGAGTGTTAACCACTTTCAGGCAACTGAAATATTCTTATCCTAATTAATAAGTGGTGCCTACAGTTGACAGAGCCAATGATTAGAACTGAAAATAAATATACATTGTAGTGAGATGACCCCCATATCAATAACTCATTAAAATTATCTCAGATGTTTTTATGTGGGGGGGGGACTGTAAGAAAGAAACAATTAGATGATAAACATAGTATCCTATTGCAGAAGCTCATCATATTTACCCTGGTATATCTTCAAGATCTTTTTGTGAAAGGTTACAATAAAACAAAATAGAACTTTAAATTCATTTGGCTTTTGAGATTATCACTCTATTTAACCTTGAAAGCTTTTTGCATTTTCTCATGCCTTTGTTTGCTTTCAGGAATTTATCTTCATTTTAACTTTAATCCATTTTATATCTCCTGCCTCATCTTTGGTCCACAAGGTTCTGCTTTTTTTGCTTTTTTTTTTAATCTTCTGTGTAGGTGGGGGTAGGGAGGGCTTCCGTCTCCTTTTTATAAGGGCATATATTATGGCCTTCTTAAAAAGATTATACATGAATAAACATGATAATGAAAATATAGCTTTACTGGGGGGGGGATGTTTATACATATGTACATGTGTGTGATTATCCAATAACCACTTTATTTGTTAGATTGAAAAACTGGTTTCCAAGTAATAGTTGTTCCATATTAAGTAGCAGTTTCACCTGGGAATTACAACACTGATTCTGTAGTTACACTATCCTCAAGGTGACAGCATTTTGTCTCAAGAAGCCCAAACATTTCAACATTAGTTCTGACAAAAGTAGAGGCAAACACTTATCAACTTTGCCATAAGAACCATGAAACTAGCTTTGCAATAGCAGTCTTAGACCTCTGTAGAGAATTGCAATAGTTTAGACCAGCTCTGTACAATCATGGGCATTTTTTACGTTAGGTATAGCAGTAATGGCGAACCTATGACACGCGTGTCAGAGGTGACACGCGAACTCATTTTTTTGGTTGATTTTTCTTTGTTAAATGGCATTTAAATATATAAAATAAATATCAAAAATATAAATCTTTGTTTTACTATGGTCGCAAATATCAAAAAATTTCCATATGTGACACGGCACCAGAGTTAAGTTAGGGTTTTTCAAAATGCTGACACACCGAGCTCAAAAGGTTCGCCATCACTGAGGTATAGCAAACACAAAACCTAGGGTCTATGAGCTTTTGAAGGGCTTAAAGAAAATTATATATCATTGACTCCAAAAAGATTCATAAATATTCAAATAGTGTCTACAAAAAGTATGTCAACTGCTGTTCAACTCATATACCAATAAAAAAGTTTAAATCTCAAGAGCAATAAAAATAACATTCTTTTAAAATAAAATTATCTTAAAATTTTACCTCAAAAAAATCAATTTTATTGATGCATTCATGCAGGTGCATTAGAATCAGAATTTGATCTAATAAAGAATGGAGTCTACCTAAGTACGCATGCCTAGGACATATGCTGTGATCACTATAGATTTTCATTTACATGTCAGCAAGGCAGTAATTAGAGACTGTAAAACACTGAGAATTTTGTAAAGCAACAAAAAATCTGTAGCAGAACTAGTTGTAGACTGAAAATTACTTTCTCACAGAGATTAAATCAGATAAATTGGGATTTCCCTGAAATCTTAACCTGTGAAAAGAAAATCCCAGGCACCGTGAGCCTTATTATAATTAGTCTTATTCTTATCTCATATCTGAAAATAATGAGTGGAACAGCTATGCTCTAAGATATTTAAATATGGTTTATACTGCCCCAAAGTTATCATGGGTATCAATGTATCTATGATAGGGGTGTTTTTTCCCTTTTTTGCCAACAATTTAAACATACCAAAAATATACCACAACAGAGACACTTGGGAAATGTCCCCATACAGTTGTAGTTATTTTATATTTATTTTATTTAACAACTTGGAACATGTAACAATGATCCCATACACTTCCTAACTGAGAAAAAATAAGAGCAGAAAATTCTCCGTAAAATGTTATGGACTTTCAAGGATCAGACTTATGAACTACCTTATAGCCAACCACCACATCCTATTACAGTTCCACACCTTGTTGAAGGCCCAATACAAACTTGGATTTGAAATCAAGCACCCCGTGTTACAAGGCAGCCTGTTTTTTCACAATAACAATTCCATGGAGAGAAACTGCTCTCACTTTCTAACAGGTTTGAGACTCTGAAATGTGACTGCTTCTCTCCAGTAATTTTCCATCAAATGTGCAAGCTACATCTTGACAGTGAAACACCATTTCTCATTTACCTCTTCAACAAGATTGAAAATATTCCTTCCATATAACTGGACATTCATTTTATCTAAAACCAGGGCTGATCTCTGTGGCTTCATTTCTTTTTCTAAATATTTCCTCATAGAAAACAAACAAGCATTGACTTTTTAGCTCATAGGACTTGGGGAAACTTTTTAACGTGCTACCTGTATCTAAAAGCTATATTCTGATGATATGTTAGATGTTATTTGAGTTATACTAAGCCAGTCACATTTAGTGGCTAACTTTCTTGGTGACCAGTAATCTATTTGCTCAGAATACAAATTGCAATAATAGACACAATTTAAAGCCATGAACTGAATATATGGATTAGCGAATCTATGTTTATGAGGTCTGCTGGGGACTGAAAAGTTTTTAACATTTCCAGTAGTATAAATGAAAATGAATAGTTTCGAAGGTTTAAATCACAGAGTTGACTTATATCACAAAGTTTCAAAATGGAGGCTACCACCATCTGCTCCAGATGAGTTATTTTGCTCCATTGTGAATGGGAAGCCCATCCCACTTACAAATCAATCAGAAGCAATATTTGGGATGAAGTTCATTCTGAACTGCAAGTCCTTGTCCAGGAATTTGTCTTTGTCAAACAATCAGTGGTTCTATTTTGCCCAAATACCTTGCTCCAATACAACAGTAGGTTGGTTGGGTGATAAATAACAAGAAAGGCATGTAATCTTTAAAGCCTCTGCATAATAAGCTTCAGTTAACTATAAATGATACTAATGGCCTGAAAGCTTCCAAAACTTCCTGGGAAAAGGGTAAAAAGGAATATATAGGTTGCCCAAAGTTTACATAAATAAAAGAAGAATCTAGATGTTATCATTTCCTGGATAGATCTCACTACTTAGGAACCAGGTAAAAAGAAGTGCCATATAAAAGAGTGAAAGATCATAATTAATCTGTTTATTTACAAAGAAGTGTTAATGCTTTACTTCATTTCTCTGTTCCTCAGGTCCCTGGTCTGTGAGACAGACCAAGATTAAAGGAGATAACAATTACAAAAAATTCTGCGCTATGCAAGCTGAAATTTTGTGGGTGCTCATAAACATTCACTAACTTTATATCCCACAATAATTATACATGATTAATAAAACATTTCCAATAATTATTTGACAATTTTCCTCAAACATAAAAGATAATTTAAAACATAATTTCGTATTTTGTTCTTTGGGGTATCAGTTTTATATGACTAAGCAATTACAAAGGTCTAGATATTGCTTATTATCTAAGTAGGGTAAATAAATTTTCTCCCATGGCAACGTTTATATTTTTCATCTGGTTTGCAGAAACAATAAACAAAACAAATAAATAAAAGCCTTCATTTTTATCAAAACGTCCAGATTTAGCATGCCATAATGGGCTTTGGAGTCAGAAATAGCTGTGATCAAATTCTAGTTTTGCACTATAAACATGTTCTAGTCATTTAAGAGGTTCGAACTTCAGTTTCGTGTGTCAACCTGGTAATACTGCTTTGCAAAGTGAAAAGGAAAAAATAAAAATTGGGTGTATGTGTGTGAGGAAATATATATAGTTCCAATTACATATACGCACACACATATCTAAATCTGGCAAGGTCTTTCATAAATAATAACTCAATAATATTTTTTAGCCTTAGCCGGTTTTGCTCAGTGGATAGAGCCTCGGCCTGCAAACTGAAAGGTCCCAGGTTCGATTCCAGTCAAGGGCACATGCCCGGGTTTTTGGCTCGATCCCCAGTAGGGGACTTGCAGGAGGCAGCTGATCCATGATTCTCACTCATGGATGTTTCTATCTCTCCCTCTTCCTTCCTCTCTGAAATCAATAAAAATATATATAAAAAATAATAATAATATTTTTTAAATTAAGAATTTATGATTAATGATGACTAAATTAACAAGTATTTCTATATTACACTTAAATTCTTGGTCAGTGCCCTCAATTTAATTATATAAGCCATGATACCTATATCTGGACTTCTGTACCTAAGGCTTCTCATCTATAAGGGTATTCTCAGAATCTCCATGGAATAAAATGATATTTCTGTCCCTCGCCTAACTGCCAAATAGTACAAAGGAAAAACTGTAACTATAACAACTGCTACTAGGATGCTTAATTTTCAGGCCAACTCCCAGAAAGTGCCAAATTAGCAGTGGTCTTTACTCTTCCTTGGGATATTATGTGGATAGAGCTTTAAAAGGTTTCTAAGCAGTGCCCTCACTTGCCACTGGAATATTTTTTCTCCTAGCAAGTAAAGGTGTATAGCCCGGACAGCATGGCTCAGTAGTGGAGCATCAACCTATGAACCAAGAGGTCACGGTTTGTCTGGGTTGTAGGCTCGATCCCCAGTAGGGGGCATGCAGGAGACAGCTAACATATGATTCTCTCTCATCATAGATGTTTCTCTCTGTCTCCCTCTCCTTCCTCTCTGAAATCAATTTAAAAAAGGGGGGTGAAGGTATAAATGTAAGAACAATATACATTACTTATTTAGTTTTTCCAGTTGAGAAATTATCTTTGTTTTCAAAGTTAAGAGACACATTTTAGAGAAAGAACTGCAAGACTGTAATAGGACTTAATGGCTCATGGATTTTTATTAAAGATGGATTACATGAACATCTCTACAGACTCACCTTTCACATGCACAGCCCTGTGTCTTCTAACCAGCTGCTGATTTGCTGTGGTTTTGTACTCCGTGCTTGGAACATTCAGAACACCAGATCTTCTTCATATGCCACTGTCCTTGTCATCCAGTTCTTAAATGCCACCTCCTCAAAGAGGCTTTCCCTGACCAGTCCACCTAAGTTTCCACCCAAATCCGACCCACGTCGCTTTCTAAAATAATTAAATTTATTGAGGTGACAATGGTTCATAAGATTATGTAAGTTTCAAGTGTACAATTCTACGTTCCATCATCTGTATAGCCACATCATTTTTTTATCCTATCACTGTTGTTTTCTTTTAACAGTTATTATCTTTTTCATGTATATGTTCACTAGTTTAATGAACTTATTTAGTTTGGAATTCACCACTGTACCACCAACAGCTAAAATACTACCTGGCATATAACAAATGCTCACTAATTACTAACTGAAAGGATGAATCCCGGTGCCTATTACATATAGTGAAAAGGCTAAGCATGTTCAAAAGCATAGACTATCTAGACATTCTCCATTAAGGTATGATTCCACATATCTTTACAAACTGCATGAGGCTCAAAAGAATAAGAATTAATGTGGGCCCAATCTGCCTCAGGCCATAAGCGAAAGTAAAGGGAACCACTTATCGAGAGAGATAATAACAAAAACGGGTTTCTGTTAGGATTGAAAACACATGTAACCTCATAAAGTGAAAGCCTGAAAGAACAGTGCCAGACAGTAAATCTATGATTTAGCAAATCTGACAGATAACAAGCTTGGTTAGATGCTAAAAGTAGACAATATCATATAGTTCTTAGTGATCCAGCATGATGCATAGAGGTACAGCATCTACCCCTCCTGAATTAATTTCTAAGAGAGAGGAGTGGAGAGGAGAGGAGAGGAGAGAGAGGAGAGGAGAGGGAGAGGAGAGAATTTTGACACTGAAGTACAATTTGCACTTCAGGAATTTCTTTCTATATAGAAAAATAACTTTTTATTTATTATGTATCCAAATAACATCCTTCAATATTTTTGTAGTTATTTCTGAGATGTACCTCTGTTACAGCCTTTATATGCACCCAGAATAGTGCACGCCAACATTTCCTGGGAGCACACAGAAACCTGGGCAAGGCCACAAAATTCTGACATCCAAAATTATCCCCGATGTTCTCTCATCTGTTTTTCCAGTTTTCTAAGTCCCGTTGGCTCCTTAAACTTGCCTCAGGCTTTCCCTTTATTTCACTTTCCTTGGACACCATTTTATTTTCCCATATTTAGTATGTCTGGTCTCTCCCACAAAAGACACTGTCCTGCTTTCTAACACGTTAGAGGAGAGGGAGAGCTCATACTTCTTCATTAGGCATCAAAGGAATATTGTAGATCACGGTGTTTGGGCGTCGCAGGTATGTAACACTGCATTCTTTGTCTATTGCTGGCCTCTTTATAATGACTGTAATAGTTATCAGTTAACCTGAGAATCTCCTTTTCTGATGATATTCTGCTTTGTTTTATCCCATCTCCCACGTGGCCAGCTCTTTGAGAACAAGGGCCATGGTTTACTCAGCTTAAAAGCCTTTGCAACACTTAACGCGTCCTTTTAACATACATCAAATTAACTGAATTGAATTAAAATCTGGACAAATGAGAACTTTTTGTAAAGTACTGTCAATTTTTAATTTCTGAGATTCCTATTTTATAGACCCGTTTTGATTAGCTTTGTAATTAATTTAATAATTGTTGCCTAGCTGGGAAAACAAAACTTGAACACAAGTATATGCCAAATAATAAAATATTTCATCCAAGTTGATCATGGTGGTGCATATTGGAATCAGGGAGATTAGAAAAGAACATGGGCCAATTTCCAGACCTACTTCCTGAATTAGAATTCCAGCTGGCTTGGACATACATCCCTGAAAAAGAACCACTGGTAGAAGTATAGGCAATTATAAATAAAAGAGTTCGGGAAGTGAAGATACCATACAGAGATACTGTGAGAATCAAATGAGTTTTGTTTTGAGAAAGGGCATCATAAACTGAAAAGAGTTGTAAAATGTTAATTCTCATCAGCTCCATCACTCCAGTAGGAATTTTCTGGTAGTTGCATAGGGAGAAAGTTTTTGAGGTCAGCCTTCAGGAATGCAAAGTACCTGTGACAAACCATATTTTTAAAATACCCCATGAATCTTCACTTACTCACTCTGATCTATCTTTAATTATTTACCAAATTTTTTAACTCAATCCAATTTTTTAAAATCATCACTCTTAACCTGTTTTATAAAATCCTGCTCTTTAAATCTCACTTCAATTTTAAATCCATTCAATTGCTTCTAACTTGAATTATTCTTGTTAATGTAAAAATTCATAAAAGGGGACATATACATCCATTAGACTATCCAAATTGTAGGCTAATGTGTGGTGCTGGTATGATTCAAACCCTCAGAGTACAATAGTATCACTCACAACTTAATATGAAAATATGAAAATGTGTATTATATTCAAAATACTTTGATAACTGGTTGATTTGCTACAATATGAAACTTCACTCAATTCTATTTGGCCTCATGCCATAATTCTTAATTAATACTCTTAGGTTCCACAACATGGTTCGAAAACAATGGTAAATCATTACGCTACAGACAGTGATTTCTGAATTAATTTCTAAGCACCAGCAGCAATTCTGCTATTACAAGCTGCATTTAGATCATAAATTATTCTGTGGGCCCTGTTGCCTGTGCCAAATAAATGGGAAGTTACTAATATGTATAAAGATGGCAATTTGGCAGTAATATTTAGAGCACAGAGAGCAAAAGTATCACCTACTCTTGGACAGGACTCTCCTGTAGCTGAAAATGATGATAAAAAACTAGCCAAATGGTCCCTGAAACACATTTGTTGAAAACCTGCTTCATCTTCAGCAGACACCTGAGAAGAAACTAGTTAACAGCTTGACAGATTCAAGACAGGGACAAGCCTCTTTCTTTGGCACTATTTTAAATTGCTACATGGGAGGGTGAATCAGTGAAACTGGGGTCAGGAGAGAAAAGGGAATAATTGCTTGTTAGAAAAGAAGAGGAGGCAACAGAGAATACTACAAGCAACTGTTAGACTTCCAAAATACATACTAAAAGCAAACCTCGATTGAATTCATGTACTTAAGGACGTAATTTCATTTTGAAAAATAATTACGTCTAGGAAATAAAAATATTGGACTAGAAATAAAAATAAAGCCTGATTTTTAAAAAAATATTGTGGGCATCATTACTCTGTTCAAGAATTAGCTAATCCACAACTCTTAAGATATTGCAAGAGTTTTAATAGGGTCATAGGAAACAGGAAAATATTTTCTGAATATCAGTGATGTAAAATAGGTATACCTAAATTAGATATGGCGACAGCAATCCCATAGCACAGAGGTTGGCAAACACTTTTGATAAAGGGCCAGATAATAAATATTTTAGTTTGAAGGGCCATGAAGTCTCTGTCACACTCAGCTCTGCCACCACAATGCAAAAGCAGCCATAGACAATATGTAAACAAGTGTGCAATAAAACTTATTTACAAACATAGTCCGCCCACTAGAATGGCCAGGATCCAGAACACTGACATCACCAAACGCTGGAGAGGAGGAGCAGCAGCAGGAACTGTCACTCACTGCGGCGGGGAATGCAAAATGGTACAGCCGCTTTGGAAGACAGTTTGGAAGAGTCTTTACAAAACTAGACATACTCTTGTTATATAATCCAGCAATAATGCTGCTTGGCATTTACCAAAGGAGGTGAAAACTTATGCCTACGCAAAAACCTGCACACAGATGTGTACAGCAGCCTTATTCCTAATCACCAAAATTTGGAAGCAATAAGATATTCCTCAGTCGTGAAAGGATAAAAAACTGTGGTACATCAGTGGAAGGGTATTTTGTACTAAAAAGAAAGGAGCTATCAAGCCATGAAAAGACATGGAGGAGGTCTGGCCAGTGTGCTCAGTGGTTAGAATGCCAGCCTGAGCGCAAAGGCACATACCTGGGTTGCGGTTCCCTCCCTGACCCCGGTCAGGGTGTGTGGGAGAGTCAACAATCAATGTGTCTCTCTCACATCAATGTCTTTCTCTCTCTCTCTCTCTCTCTCCCTCTCTCTCTCTCTCTCTCTCCCTCCCTCCCTCCCTCCCTCCCCCCCTTCTTTCCCTTCCACACTCTCTCTGAAAAGCAATGGAAAAATATCCTCAGGTAAAAGGATTAACAAAAAAAAATTTTTTTAAAGACATGGAGGAATCTTAAATATATATTACTAACTGAAGGAAGCCAACGTGAAAGGCTCCATACTGTATGATTCTAACTATGAGACAGTCTGAAAAAGGCTAAATAATGGAGACAGAAAAAAGATCAGTGGGTGCTGGGGTTAGGGGAGTGAAGGGATGAATAGGCAGAGCACAAAGGATTTTTAGGACATTGTTTGATACTACAAAAGGTGGATACATGTCATTATGCATTTGACAAAACCCACAGAATGTGCAACACCAAGGGTGAACCCTAAACTACAGAGTCTGGGTAACAATGACATGTCAATGTAGGCTAATTGATCGTAACAAATGTATAACTCTGGGAGGAAGATGTTGATAATAGAGGAGACTGTGCATGTGTCGGGGCAGGAGGCATATGGGAAATCTCTGTACCTTCTGTGCAATATCGCTATAAACCTGAAGCTACTCTAAAATATAGTCTATTAAATTACAAAAAAATGAAGGGCAGCTAACTGGACTCGGTCCACACACTTTATGTCATTTGATAATACTGCCTTAGTATATGAATCCTGCATCAGAAAACAGGGACAAGTTCTTGCTGCTTCTGGGGAATCTCACTTTAGTCACATGGAAATCCTCCTCGGGTTAGTTATTTTTCTTTTACAGACACTCCACCTCTCTCCTATTTCCAAGACACCGATTTTAACCCTCTAGAGCAGTGGTTCTCAACCTTCCTAATGCCACGACCCTTTAATACAGTTCCTCATGTTGTGGTGACCCCCAACCATAAAATTATTTCCGTTGCTACTTCATAACTGTAATTTTGCTACTGTTATGAATCGTAATGTAAATATCTGATATGCAGGATGTATTTTCATTGTTACAAATTGAACATACTTAAAGCATAGTGATTAATCACAAAAACAATATGTAATTATATATGTGTTTTCCGATGGTCTTAGGCCACCCCTGTGAAATGGTCGTTCGACCCCCTAAGGGGTCACGACCCACAGGTTGAGAACCACTGCTCTAGAGTGACTTCAGCTTTGGAAATCCTCGCTAGAATGGAAAGTGTTGTCGAGCAGTTCTGCTTTGCATAATACAATTATTATATAGTCTCTGCAGCTCTCTACTCCCATCTGAGCAATGGCAATAATAACACCTATCTCAAAGGGGTGCTGTGTGAATTAAAGGAGTTCCTATCTGAAGTGTTTAGTAAAGTCCCTGAAATATGGAATATATTCTTTAAATTTAGCTATTGCTTATACATATTTGCTATTTTATAAACCTTCTCTGAGCAAATGAGCACCTAATATTTTACCTGCATTAAAAAAAGGAGAAAATACAGGGAGAGAAATAAAAAATAAAAAATTGCCCTAGCCTGTTTGGCTCAGTGGATAGAGAGTCAATCTTCAGACTGAAGGGTCCTGGGTTCAATTCTGGTCAAGGACACATGCCCAGGTTGCGGGCTTGATCCCCAGTATGGATATGCAGAAGGCAGCCGATCAATGATTCTCTCTCATCATCAATGTGTCTATCCTTCTCTTCTCCCTTCCTCTCTGAAATCAATAAAAATATATTTTAAAAAATAAATAAATATTCAAAAGATTATCTTGGAACACAGAATTGACCCAACATGGCATTGACAAGGAGCATTACCAGAATGTAATCTCTTTAAGATACTAAGTGTGTGTGTGTGGCGGGGGAGGGGGGGGGATGATACTTGTTTGACTCACTCTATCAAAAGATCTAAAACACACAATCTCTAAGAAATTCATCAAAACTCTCGTGTATGCCTGTGGACTGAGAGACAACAACATGGAGACAATAGGGAAAGACTTGATAAAAAGGCAGTAACACCAGTCACAGAATCCTCAGAGAGCAGGCCGAAGGTCAACCTAACTTTCCAGGTTACCACCAGGAGAACACAGCTGGACCCAACAAAGCAAAGGCAAGTGAATACAATTTTGACCATTATCCACTTCCCCTCATAAAGAGACATACAGCTGAGCACCTGGATCCCACCCAGAGAGGCTGTCCTTGTTGAAACAAATGTCCACTTCAACACAAAATGAGCTGGTATCTAATCCTGATTTTACCGATTTGTTCAATTAGGGAGCAAATACTAATTTCCTGACCTAGGAAAGTAAGTTTATGGCATTGCATATTAAAATTCTAGTTTCCTGAATTTTGAAAAAAACCTCATCTTATTGACTTTAAATATATTGATATTCATGGTTACTTTTATGAACACAGTGTTGGCAATTCAGGACACAAAAGGATAATTTATATAAAGTCTCAAACTAACACAATCCTGATCATTTAAAATTTGTTTAATTATATTTTTACTATTAACTAAATGACTTT
>NW_005871048.1:19896330-19976292 GCF_000147115.1 Myotis lucifugus
TATCCAAAAACTGGACTACATAAACTTAAGCGCAAGTTTAGATCATGAAAATGAAATTCATCTTCATATTATTACCTAGATATAACCAAATATATTTTAACACATTAAGCAACTTATGACTGTTCTAGTTAACTGTCTTTTAAAAACCTAAATTAAACCTTTCTGCCTATTTATCCTTTTGTTTCATTAACAAAGCATTTTAGGGATACCTACTAGGTTGCAATAGTAAAAATATCTGCTTTCTTCCTGCCCAGTATCACTCAAGCTTTCAGTATTTGGAACATTAACTTTTCTTTTTATATATATATATTTTTTATTGATTTTTTACAGAGAGGAAGGGAGAGGGATAGAGAGCTAGAAACATCGATGAGAGAGAAACATCGACCAGCTGCCTCCTGCACATCTCCCACTGGGGATGTGCCCGCAACCAACGTACGTGCCCCTGACCGGAATCGAACCCGGGACCCCTCAGTCCGCAGGCCGACGCTCTATCCACTGAGCCAAACCGGTTTCGGCTGGAACATTAACTTTTCAACTCTAAATTCAGCCTACATTAGATGCAGGAACCTAATTTGTACCATAAACACATAGTCCCAAAATTCATCACCAAATCAGCCTATAGTAGCACCTAGACTCTTCTCTTTTTACCTAAACAGCTACGGTACTTGGTTTCTTGAATCCTAAATATAATAATTGGTTCTGTACCTTTGGCTCAGACATCTAAATTAGGGTCTTGATTCCTTTCCAGATATCTTCTTCTCCTGTCCTATTTACCTAAGATTTCTGTTTCGTCTGGAGCTCAGCTTCATGTTTGCCCCTGAGGTCCACTACTTCATCTGTTCAGGACTGTAACAGACTTCTCTTCTGCCCCTACCACATCCTAATTGACACTTTCTGATCCCAACTAAGACTCAGTTAGCTAAGCTGCAGGACACAGGTCAGATATTAGCATAAGTCATGGCTATGCAAATTACCATGGCTACGAATATAAGGCTCGTATTAATTAGGGATTTGCTTTAACTTATGTTTTTAGGAATAAGCATTGAAGTTGAAATGCTTTCTTATGAACATCCATATTAAAAGAATGAAAATGTCTTTGAATTTTCTCAAATTTCCAAGTTAAGATATAAACTTTCACATAAAGTAGCCCAAATTATAGTCAACTCTCAATGATCTTGCATGCATATAATCTTTATATAATTCATCTAAGGAAACTATCGATATAGTTGATGACACCTATACTGTCCATATTACTTTAGTTGCTGATATCCCCTTCATTAATGGCTATCATTTACCCCACTCAGTTTCAAGTGAATGCACTGACTCATTTATGTTCCCAGGATAATATTCAAAATGTTCTAAAATAGAAGCAGCACTGGCCATGGCTGGGTAGCTCAGCTGATTAGAGCATCATCCTGATATGCCAAGATTTCAGCTTCAATCCCTGGTCAGGGCACATACTAGAAACAGCCAATGAATGCATAAATAAGTGGAACAACAAACAAAGCGATCTCTCTCTCTCTCTCTCTCTCTCTATATATATATCAACAAATGAATAAATTTAAAATAGAACTGGCACTAACCAATTTAAATGGAGGCTAGATATAACTTTGGGACACAACAAAATTTTTTCCCTCCTCACATCATACTCCAATTGGGTTCTAAGGATATATTTCTACACTGTGATTCAGAAAGTCAGGCTTCTTCCTTCTAGTGCATTCTCTTCATCATTTGCATCCATCCAAAAGATGAAGAAAGCAAAACATAAGGAATACCTGTTCTTAACCACCTTGGCCTGGAGGTGATATATATCACTTCCACATACATTTCAACAGAAAGAATAAGTTATATGCCCCACCAAAATGCCAGAGGTCTAAGATGTATAGCCTAGAAATATACTCAGTGAGTACAAACCACTTTCTCCACCACGTATAAATTATATTAGAAGATTAAAAGTGCTGTGTGGGGGGGGGGTGAGCAGAAGGAAAAGGGGTCACAAATGTAAACAACCTGCTCAGAGTAGGCTTCATTGAATAGGTGACAACTGAGCAAAGGCTTCAAGGTTAAATCAAAGGCTTCAAGGTTAAATCCATAGCTGTATTGGGTGGAAGAGCAGCTCAGGAACAGTCAGTTCAAAGACCAGGATGTGGGACAGTGGCTGATACGTTTAATGAAAATATGAAGACTGTCATGGTGAGAGCAGAGTATTGCAGTGAAGGCCTGAGAACTAAAGGGTACCTGTAGATTTTTATAAGTTGTTATAGACTAAACATTTGTATCCCCCTAAAGCCCATATGTTGAAGCCCTAACCTCCAAAGTGATGGTATTTGGAGGTGAGGCATTTGGAAGGAAATTAGGTTTAGATGAGGTCCTGAGGGTAGAGCCCCATGATGGGATTAGTGCTCTTAAAAGAGGAGAAAATACCAGAGCTGCTTCTCTCCACCATGTGAGGATATAGCAAGAAGGTAGTGGCCCACAAGCAGGAAGAACTGAATGTGCTGGCATCTCAACCTTGGACTTCCCAAATAAATAAATGCCTATTGTTCAAGCCACTCAGCCTATGGGTATCGTGTTATAGTAGCCAGAGCTAACTAGTATGTAATGTAGCGGTTCTCAACCTGTGGGTCGTGACCCCTTTCACAGGGGTAGCCTAAAATCATCGGAAAACACATATATAATTACATATTATTTTTGTGATTAATTACTATGCTTTAATTATGTTCAATTTGTAACAATGAAAAAACATCCTGCATATCAGATATTTACATTACGATTCATAACAGTAGCAAAATTACAGTTATGAAGTAGCAACGAAAATAATTTTATGGTTGGGGGTCACCACAACATGAGGAACTGTATTAACGGGTTGCAGCATTAGGAAGGTTGAGAACCACTGATGTAATGCATTGTGAGGCCTTTTGCTTTGACTCTGAAGAGAATAGAAGTCCTTTGGTGGATTTGAGTTGAAAAGTGATATGATAAGAGTTACATTTTAACAAGACTATTGAGACTATTATTTGAGAATATGCTGCAATATGAAACAAAAGGTATGAAACATAAGGGACCACTTAGTAAATTATTAAAACAATCCCAATGAAAGAAGGTGGTAGGCTGGACTAGTTAGCAGCAAAGGAAACTGCGAGCAGTGGCAAAATTCTGAACTTATTTTAAAGGTAGAGTGTATGTATATACTAACAGATTAGATATAAACTATGAGAGAATAAAAAGAGCCCAAGATGACTCCAAGGTTTTTGGGCTGAGCAATTAGAAAATGGGAGTCATCATTGACTGATATGGGGGAACCGTGAGTGAAACAAATTTGGAGGAAAAGAATAGGAATCTATTTTAGACATGTTAATTCTGAAATATCTATTAGACATCTAAATGGAACTGTCAAATAGTCCACTGGATATATGATTCTGGAATAAGGAGAGAGGTCTTGGGCGAAGATATAAATTTAGAAATTGTCAACACATGGATGATATCTAAGCCATGAGGCAGATGAGATCACTAACACAGTAAGGACAGAGAAAGAAGAGGCCCCAGGTCCCAGCCCTAGGCCAAAGAAACATTAAAAGGTGAGGATAAATAAGATAAGCCAAGCGAGAAGTGAGAGAGGAGGGGCAGGAGCAATGTAAAAAGGAATCCAGGAGTGTGGTGTCCTGGGATTAAGTGAAGAAAGAGTTTTCAGGAAAAAGGAATTATCTACTGTGTAAAATGCTGCTAATAGGTCAGGTAAGATGATAACTGAGAATTGGATTTACTGGGCTTTGGGTCTTTGTTGACCTTGATGAGAGCAATTTTGGTGGGATGTGGAGTGGCAAAAACCTGAGAGGAGTGAGTGTAAGAGAGATACAAAGAGAGAAATTGGGGGCTGAAATGCAGATAACTCTTTTGAGAACTTTTGGTGCAAAAAGAAGCAAAGAAACTGAGCTGGAGAGTTTTGTTAAAGTGAAAGATTTTTATTTTAAGATGAGCTAAAACCATGTTGTTTCCAGTATGTATCAATGGTAAGCTTCTTTAGTCTCAAATATAATCACAGATATACTCAGATTTACACATTTCTTCAGATGCTAGTGATAGTGGCACAATTCTCAGTTCTGCTCTTAGTCAAGAATATAATTATTTTGGTTTCCCTTCAATGATTAACATAGAAAAATGCTTATTCAACCCTGCTAACAACTTATTACATTTTAAACATAGTCTATCAATTAATGCCTCCTCCCAGTCAACTTAAAGTTAGCACAGTTATCACATTGGGAAAATGTGAAAGGTGTATTTATCTTTTTGTACTTTGCTGTCAAAATATGTCACACACTAGTGCCTTTCCATTTTTAATATGAATCATCAAACTGTTTCTCTCTTCCAGCCCTTTTGCTTGAAAGCAAGAAAAGATATATCCTCCAAAATCAGAAGAAACTCATATGACTTCAGGAGATTAATCTAAATCTAAAATCTCAGGTCACCCCTCACATGACATCACTCTCACCATCTCATCTCTACCTGTATGTACACTTAAGGCAACAGAGGACCAGTAGCTGTTTAGCAGCAAGATGCTCCTTGAAAAAAAGTCTAGCTGTTTCACAGTCTTCCACCCTTAAGAAGAGTTCACATGGCAACAGTGCAATGGACTGTTGACAAGTTTTCATTGAACAGCATAGGACTGAAGCTTTCAAGAACTGATATTAGTAAGATCAGGGGGAAATACTAGAATTCGATTAATATTTACCTGTTTTCCCACAGTAAGCAAAGTTTAACTTTCTGAGCCATTTGGTTTGATCTAGTAAAGCATTCCAGTCACCAGAAAGGGTAGGACTGTCTGCAGTCCTGTTGACACTGCATCACAGCACAACTCCTCCCTCTACTTCCTTCCCTTCTCTTCCATGGTATCCATCCCAATATACTTCCTGTATGCTAATCTCTAGCCCACAGTTTGCATTCCTGGGAACCCAATCTCCAATCTCTACTCTAAGTACAGTAGGATCCAGGTGTTCAAAGGATGTTATCAGTAATCTGTCTCTATCCTTCAGCTCTGCATTAAATTCATTTTAACAAGTCTCATCTCTGTGGTGGAGAGAGGGTTTTAGCTCATTTCACCTAAAACATTTTTCCAAAATCAGTTCTGTGAAAATACATTTCCCTAATAACAATTTTTGTGCTGAAATATTGTAAACAATTTCTAGAAATAAAGTAAGCTCATATACTATCTGAGGAATTGGTACAAGAAAGCTAAAAATGTCTAGAAGTGGAATGAATATGGCATTTTAAAAAAATCATTCAACAAGTGAAAAGTTGTTCTGGTTTCTCACAAAAAAATAATTGAATATATGAACATGGAAATTACTTTCTAAAAAGTTTTACTTAAAATGATAAAATTATTCAAAGCAATATTAGGGAAATTAGAATGACCAGAAATAATTATTGGTATTACTGTAATATACTATATAATTATTATGTCATATGTGGCACAAATGAAACAAAAATACAAAAATTTGGAGGCTCAAAATAGAAATTGCTTAAAAATCCTAAAAAATACATGTTTAAAGTATAACACTAACAAACTGTCTGGCCAGTGTTGCTCAATGATTGAGTGTTGGCCCATGTACCACTGATTCAATTCCCAATCAGGGCACATGCCAGGGTTGTGGGTTCCATCCCCAGGAGGCAGCCAATCAATGTTGATGCATCAATGTTTCTATATCTCTCTCCTGCTTCCTTACTCTCTCTTTCTCTCTCTCTCTCTCTCTCTCTCTCTCTCACTAAAATTAATAAAACTAACTAGAAAGCCAAAGGAAAAATCATATTAAATATTAAATTTTACTATTACTTTTTAGAAATAAACTAAGGTTTAAATACCACATGGAAAATTGGCAGAGGAGCCTGAACAATACCAAGATGCTGATGACATAAAATATGATATTAAATAGATCTGAAGTAAATAGAAATGGTAACAAATTCACATAAAGTGCTATTGGTTATTGATAAAGTATTGGTTTCTAAATAGGGAATATGTATTTTAATAAGAAACCTTAGAATTCATCAACTATAACATTCTTTAAAATGTTTACATAAAAAATTTAAAGCTATCTTCAAAAGCTTTTAAAAAGCATTCTGCCAAGTATAAATTATGGTAATCTTTGTTAATAGTTAAAAGAAATAAGATTTTGGTAAACTAGTAGATTTGTCATATAGCAAATTTTCATTTGGGAAATTTAACTTCAGAAAATTAGTTTTTGTAGAATTGATTTTCAGGGAGTTTGTCTGACTTCAGCAAGATGGCCACTGGTGGCCACAGTTTTATATTCTACCAAACCAATCAACCATAGCTAAAACGCACACTTATTCCAAGAGTTCCAGCTAAACTGTTGGCATTAACATTGACCAAGACTGCTTGGGCCATGAGCTCATCCCTGTGGTTAGTGATATGGAATATGCTGATCATTCAAGACTGATCCTTATGACAATCTCTAGGCCCTTCTGAATCACGTGGGCTTTAAACGGAAGAGAGAAAACTCCAGAAAGGAAAACCTGGGTCTATTATCAGAAAAGAGAACGTGTTGCTGCTTTCATTCTGAGACTTCAAATAAACTTCTCTCTTGTTTAACAGCATTTCTCTAACCATTGATAATGGAACCAAATCCCATCATGGCTTTCAAAAGAAGACACCTTATCATGCTTTCAACTTTTCAATCCACTTGAACTCAGGAAGAGTGCAAATGAAAATTTTTTCAAGCAAAAATTTATTTGTTCCCCCATAACATGCTATAAAGGAGAAAAGTTTTCCTTTTTCTCTACTTTATGAGTTCTTTAACCACTTCACATTTTTGCTTGGATTCCAACATTCAAATTAGTATTCTACACTTCTGATTGACAAGAGGGAAGAATGTTCCCAAGTTGAAGTAGACACAATTTGATATATGTTTCATATATTTGATAGATATTAGCATTACATACTTCCATTAAATAAAATTTAAAAAATAGACTTCTTGGTACACCGAATTTTCTTTTGCTATGTACTAACATTTTAGTTATTTTGACTCTTTAACATATGAACTATCATTAATTTTCACCATGTTTAATATTCAAATCAATTTACTCTGGATAATTTAGTTGGTCTATTTGTAATAAAGCAAAATAAGATTACAAGTGTCTAAACTGAATCTTCAGATGATATTTAAAATGTTCTCACATTCTTCCCTTTAACAATCATTCAATAAATATACATTGTGAGCCAGGCCCTGTTCCAGGCACTAGGAATGTAGCTAAAACAAATGTCTCATCCTCATGGAGCTTACATTTAGCAGAGGAAACAGAGAGCTAATAAATAAATACAGCATATCAAGTATTGGTAATTGTTCTAAAGAAAAACGAAGCAGAGCAGGGGAATAGAGAGTGAAAGGGGGCTATTATAGCTAGAATGGTCAGAGTTGGAGGCACTCAATAACACACTTAAGTTCTGTTTCAATTGAGAAAGAAATGAAAAGGCAAATAGGAAATAGATGGCACCTTTTTTGTTAATAACACTGATTTTGGAAAATATGTTTGATATCTGTGGGCAAATAAACTTCCCAATATTGAAGCCCACAATTACAGAGATCTGCCAACCAGTTTTAGTCAGTGTTGAAAAACTGCAGGCTCCCCCATAGGGTCAGACCCCTCTCACAGCAGCATAGCACCGAGCTGGAGGAACTAACACTTCCTGTAGGCAGCCAGATCCCAAGCGGGACAAGGGAGATGCTCCCAATTACCCCTTCCAATTGCCCACGTAGATAGAGTCGCCTCTCCTTAGTACAGAGGGAATGAGAGGATAGAGACAGAACAAGTATGTTACTAAAGCCCCTCCACATGGAAGGAAACAGGTGGAGGGGGATAAGAAGAACCTTCCTAATACGTGTCTTTCTCCAACTACATTCTGCCGCCGAGGTGTGGGTACAAAGGAGGCAGGCAGAGGGCTGATTGGGTTTAAGCAGGGACACAACCTGATGAGTGGGACAGGAGGCAGGTGTGGGGAGGAGGATGGAGAGAGGGGTGTTGAGCATGTCTGCAAGGTAGTCATTGTAGCAAAGAACCACGGGATATAAATTGGATAAGAAGAAAAGCAAGTCCATTAAGACAGTAATAGGTCATGAATAAGTAGCACAGTAAATGGATTAGATCAGATGTAATCAAATAATGTTGGAGACAGGGAATCACTAAGTGACCCAGAAATATAAGATTTGGTAGAGATCTGAATATTGGTAAGGAGGGAGCAGGATGTACCAATAAATGACATAAATTTCTGGCTGTGAAATGAAAAGCAGGCAAATTCCAAAGTCCAAATTTTGAGGAATAGATACGCTGCAGCCACCAGGATGGGCCCATGGCAGCAAGGGATTTATTACAAGTAACAATTCCCTAAGGTTTATTACATCTTAGAATCATTTTGATATTCCCATCCTGTCTTAGTCAATTCAGGCTGCTGTAACAAAATACCATAAACTGGGTGGCTTAAATGACAGGCATTTATTTCTTAAAGTTCTGGAGGCTAAGAATTCCATAATCAAGGAGCTGGCAGATTTGGTTCCTGGTGAGAGCCCTCTTTCTGGCCAGTAGAAAGCTGCCTTCTTTCTGAGTGCTCACATCACAGAGAGAGAGAGAGCTCTGGTCTCTCTTCACCTTACAAAGACACTAATCCCATCATAAGACCCCCACCCTCAGGATCTCCTCTAAATTTAATTATCTCCCAACACCCCATATCCAAATGCCATCACATTCATTTGAATTTTGAGGGGACACTAACATTCAATCTATAACACAACTTTAGACCTAAGCCAGAATTGAATTATTTATAACACAAATTTAATTCCATACAACTTAAATACAAGATTCTACATGCAGAACAATATGGAGATTTAAAAACAAACAGGTATTCAAAATAATTTAAATATTTAACATTTTAAAATAAAACCTCCTCTCTCAAAGGAAGCCCAAAGTCAAGAGATGCTGATTATAATATTTTTAAGTTCACCCCATCCCTTCCCCAGCCCACCCCTAAAATAGCTACTTCCCTAAACAAGGATGCATGTCTCTAACACAAGTTTTATTCTCCAATTCCTATCAATGTATGTCATCTGAAAACCAGCAGCAAGAATGCCCTAGAAGTCTAAATGTACAATGTATCACATTAGAGGAGAATAAAGTAACCAAGATCCAGATAACTTTGGACTTCATAGTCTGTGGTCAACACCTAAATTTCATCTGGAATCAGAGCAGGTCACGGAACACTGATGTAAATCCAATGGAAACATTAGCACAGCGTGATTATGTGGTAATATGATGCATTTCTCATGTTGGTTTCATTAAAATAGCATCATATCCACAAAACTTTTACATAGACCGTCTGTGAAGAGAGTTGTTCAGAATTATCATCTTATTAAAATGTAACTCCTGCTTTGGTTGCTTTTTCTTGCTTTCTTTAAAGCTCCAAACTATGGTGTATGTGACCAAGGGAACACAGATTATCCCTGAGACTTAACACAGCAAGGCCTTAATATTACACAGAGCCCAGAAGTCTATTTTCCGTGCTTCTTCTTCAAAATGTTTTCCCTTCACCGGATGCCTGTCCACCCTACCCCCAGGGCATCAGTTTCTGAGTTAGGGCTGGGATGACTACTCCAGATTTTAGGTCTAACCCAGCCTCATTCACTTGAAGCCAGCTTTTTTTTTTTAATCTTCTCTTTTCTGTCACAGAGCCTCAGAGAGTTCTGCACCTGAATGTCATGCCTTGTCATGACCTAAGCTGTGCTCACTGACAGGTGCTTGGGAGAAAATGAGCCAGGAGAAATAAAGGTGACCAGAGGAAAGTCAGAAAGAAAGCTATAGGAAAAAAAAGTGAAAGAAAAGGAGGATATTCCGGAGTTTCTCTCAACCTCTCATTTTCCCCAAATTACATACATTGCCTGACAGCTGTTCTTGCTCTCCTTTCATTTTACATTCACTGGATCATAATGATTCAGGCAGAACACAGGGGAAAGTTAAGGCCGTGACAGGTCATTCATCTTCCCCGTAAGGGAAGAAAAAAATATGCAGTCATCCCCTCATTCTCAGAGTGACCCATTGTAAGTGATGATTTTTATGTCAAACTGGACTTTTCTTCATTCCTTCTTGTATAAATGTATGACGGCTATTCCACATTGAGATAGGTCACCAGGGTAGCTTATAGATTTTCTTTCCCTTGAGAACTTTAAAGAGATAGATAACAAACTGTCTTTGAAGAATGGCATGGAGTCTTTGCCACACATTGAGGAATGAATAAAAAACAATAACTTTTTCTATCCCTAGTGCCTTATGAGTTAGGGGGAAAAAACATTTGCTGTAGTCACAATATAAAACAGTTCCTTTTAAACACTAATTCTTTGTTTCCAATATGGTGATTTTTTAAAAATGTCTCTGACATTAAATGTCAAAGTAGCACCAACTGTGTCCAGTTGAGCTACAAAATTAATAGACTACAATGAAGAATATCAATGGAGCATAATGAGCCACAAAAGACCTATATCAACACTAAATTAGAAGACAGATAATAACTGCTTCTAATGACTCAGATATACACAAGTCTGTAGTGTCCATAAATTACTGCAGGGTTACTGGGATGTTTATTACAAGTACTAGGATATCTAATGTCTTCTGAGTAGACATGGAATCTAAGGTAAAGATAAATTCATTTCTTTAGAACTTTGAGTACTAAGAACTTATTGGTCTTAAAAATAGCAACAGGTTGACCAATGCCTGGGATATAACAGAATGATGAATAAATGCACTAGAGCTACAATATTTGCTACTTTCATCCTTTTGATCTTTTTGAAATGACTAGTTACTGCCCCTCACAATATGTTCAGACCTCGCTCTACTTCAGGTATAAAATCTAGAGCAATATGTTTGCTTTCTTTTTTATCCAAAGTATAATTGCCTATCTCTAGAGTCCTATTGGCTGGCTCATTTTATACAACTGAGGTTTATGCTATCTTTTGTTAATTCTTGAGACAGGTATGACTCTTCTTAGATCTTCCCAATCATTGCTGAAATACAAGTTTTTTGAGAATTCAGAAAGACCATTAATTTTCTTCTCTAAATTGATCTCCTCCATCTCAACTAGAAACTGGAAGGTTGGAATATAAGCTGGATTAGCTCCAGGCATCAATAATAATATCTAACTTTCATATGTAAGTCTATGATATTCAGTGATTGTCATTTTATCACCCCAAAATTTATTACAATAATCCTATATAATAAAAAGGCTAATATGCAAATTGACCAAACGGTGGAACAATCAGTCCCTATGATGCACACTGACCACCAGGGAGCAGATGCTCAATGCAGGAGCTGCCCCCTGGTGGTCAGTGTGCTCCCACAGAGGGAGCACCGCTCAGCCAGAAGCTGGGCTCATGGCTGGCGAGCACAGTGGCGGTGGCAGGAGCCTCTCCAGCCTCCGCAGTAACGCTCAGAATGTCCAACTGCCGGCTTCTATCAGTTGGATATCCCCTGAGGGCTCCTGGACTTCGAGAGGGCACAGGCTGGGCTGAGAGACCACCCCCCCCACCCCCGAGTGCATGATTTCATGCACCGGGCCTCTAGTTTATATATAATAAAAAGTTGTGCTACTGTGAAAAATAGTAGAGATATTGCTGCTATCAGATATCTAGAGATATATTCCAGATAGAAAGAAAGATGGTGATTTTTAGGGGCATCCTGTGGTTCTAAGATCCTGATGATGAAAAAAATGAGGATTGCTGTGAGCTTTGGGACATCTCTTGGTATATGACATCCTACAACAAAAAACTGACTTAACAGCTCCTGTGAGATTTCACTTCAAAAGTTGATTTTATTTTGAAAAGCTAACATGAACTCACCAAAGAGATTATTTCTAAAGCAGTTCTTTCAGACATAGCCTTAAAACTAAATGTCCAAAAATCATTTATTTTTATTTTCTCTCACAACTAATAATAGAACATACAGTTCTAAATTTTTTTCTAAGGTTATCACAAAACAAACAAACAAAAGATTTTGAAAAAATTTAATCTCATCTAATTGTCCAGCTAAGACCAGGCAGCAAAAATTTATTAGAACAACTGCTCTAGAAGAGGCACCTCACTTGTTCCGTTAATTAACTTTAAATTAATGTTAGGTTCATTGTTTTGTTTAGGTTGGGTTTGTTTCTTAAAATTTGCAAAGGAGCAAATAATCTATTAGAGACAGCCTCACATAATTAAATCACCTAAAATAGGAAGTAATTTTAAGGCCCAAATTAGTAAACAGATAGAAACTTCGTTTTGTATTTAGAAGAGATTTTATGAAATTTTTGTCTTTTTCCTCAAATTTTCCCAAAGCTTCTTATTGTAAGAATTAATTTCTAAGAATTAATAAGCTTCTTATTCTAAGAATTAATTCTAAGAATTCTAGGAATTAATTAATTAATTCTAAGAATTACTTTCCTACTCAAAAGTCCCTCTTCATACTTAAAGTGTACAATTAAGGATCTAGATTTCTCTGAAATGGTAATTTATGCCTTAAAAAAAACCCTAGAATCAATTGTTTGAATAGCAGCAACTATAATTATATCCCCTTTCAAATACTGCTTTACTGACTTGATCCCATTTAAACTTCTTAAGAATCCAACATAGTGACAACTTGCTCATTCAGAAGATATCAAAAAAAGTAGGATTATACTGAGATGAGCATACACTCACATCATGTTCAACAAAAATGCACTGGAAGCCTTGAATGTTTTCTGAAATGTCAAATATTTCATAATAGACTTCTCTCAGTCACTTCTCATTCTAGGAATAGGGTTTGTTCATTTCTACAATGCCTTTGCACCCTCTTATGGCCATTTCAGGATCTGTTTTATTGGGAGCAATTTATTCAAGGTTATTCAAATGTTTCAAGTTGTAAATTTGAATTTTTATTAGAATGACATTTATACACTCTACACCTTTAAATCCATGATTTTATAATCCCAAATATTAATTGAAGCTCACACTTCTTCACACTGTGGAGAAAACAGAAGTATATAGAGTTGAGGTTACCAGGACAATAATTAGGAAACAATCCGTAATTTCCAATTATGTCTGACATATTAATAAGCTGATAAGAATTTAAGATTCTGCCTTCTAGACACAAAGCAATTCAACAGTAAGGCCTTCACTAGGTATCACAGTTCTTATTTCCTTATTTTGAGATGATAAAGTCAACTTAGAATCTGTTTGGGCCTGTTTATACAATACATGGAAATGATTAGGACTATCCTAAAAAAAGAGCAGAGATGTGGCTGCCCTTCATTGCTATATAGCAACAGCAAGATTAAATACACACACACACACACACACACACACACACACACACACACACACTTTACAGCTTAATTGACTCACACTATCTCAGAACCATTAAATTCGTTTAAAACTAGAAATCTTTAAAAAAAACTAATGGTCAATTGTTATCTTTCTATTATATGCAATTTTACATGCATAATAAAAAGACCGCTCATTCCTTTCTTGACTTAAAAATCTCTTTGTATTAGTTATTTAGAAAACGTTTAGAAAAATGTGAAAAGTTTCAATGATAAGCTTTATTTCTAAGTTTGTGCTGCTGCCAGTGATAAGAATACCTACTTTGTGGTGAAGAGAAACACATTTAAACTGTATATTTGGCAGAAGAACTGTTTAAAGTGTTTATGAGAAGAACTGTTACATTTCCATATAATTTCTTTTCTTTCCAGGCTGACAGCTACACATTTTAAGATATCTTGAAGAGAAGTGTAACTTGAGCATTCTACTGATTTTAAATTCCAAACTTACATTAAATTCTATATTTCTGTTAGAAAAGTACTTCAGGACCTATACATATATCTATAAATCAGTAACGGTTTCAAAATACAACTACGTTTTTAATGGCACACACAAAAAAAGCACTAATCAAAAGAGCAAGAAATCCCATACTGAGTAACATTTGAGGAGATGGGAAATACAATTTCACCAACCTGATGCCATTTAGTATATAGAATGATGCTCCAAATTTTTAAAACATCTATCAATCTTCTAATTACAAATAAAATTTTAAAATAAAGTTTTGGGAGATCCATCTGAAAAATGCAATTATCTCTCACAGTAGTTAATAGCACTTACAAAGATCACCAGTGCCTGCAATGTACCAATCCATAGGTTTCCTGTGTATACATCAGTGTGTCAGATGTGCTGACAGCAAATACATATTCAGAACATTACAGTTATTGTCAGTCCAAAAAATTCTTTGTCTACATTTATACTCTCAAGAAATCTAAAATTCTACAAGTCATCTCTCTCAGAATATTGGATTTTAAATTCAAACATATATTGTCTAAAACACCTGGTTCATATTTCATAAAAACTTAAAAATCTGATAGAGAGTTGCCAAGTGAACAACTACCAGTACCACCTCTTATATGTGCTC
Source organism: Myotis lucifugus (assembly GCF_000147115.1). Taxonomy (NCBI): domain Eukaryota; kingdom Metazoa; phylum Chordata; class Mammalia; order Chiroptera; family Vespertilionidae; genus Myotis; species Myotis lucifugus. The sequence goes on from NW_005871048.1 coordinate 19,910,797, forward strand.
TTTCACAGTAACAATCATTGACAACTGGAATCGCCTTTATAAGTAAGTGTATCTTTAAAAAAACAAAAACTGGGTCTGCTTTGTGAATGAGCATTGCAAATGCTTGCAATCAAGTTTATCCTGTTCTACAAAAGTCTGATGTGTCTGGTAACTTAAGTTATATTCAAAATATGGAACAATTAAGTCTACTAGCACCAACAACCATTTAGGAAATAGTAATGAGGGTTGTTTGAAAGCAGCATGACCCAGGGGTCCTAAAGTACTTAGCATAAAATTCCAGGCCCTTCAAAACCAGCCACAAGATAATACTTTTTATTTCTTCACCACTATACATTTTCATATCTCAGTGATTATACATTTAACTAGCTCTACCAGAAATAATTCCCTCTCCTACTAGAGTACATCTATATATATAAAAGGCTAATATGCTAAGTGTCCCTCCAACCGGTCGCCATGATGCACACTGACCACCAGGGAGCAGACACTCAATGCAAGAGCTGCAGTGATGCACACTGGCCATTTACAAAGAAATGGCACCAGGTCCACTTGGCTTCCCCAAGTGGGACACAGGCCCGCCACCACCTCGGAGTGACAGCCCACCAAATCTCAACCAACGCTGCCGAGACCCCATGGCGCAAAATGTGGCCCACAGCCCAGCCCAGAAACGGTGGCTATGGGTGCCGGGTAATGACATCACGTAGCAATGCCCCGCTTCCTCTCCCTAGTGACTAGCCTCCTTGCAGTTTCTTCAGCCCAGGAACACGACTTGCTTTATAGCCAAGTGCAAACATTTTACCCTTTAACCAAATGTCTGTGAAGCATTTTCACGCGCCTCATCTCATTTGATCCTCACAGAAGTCCTGGAGTAGGTAGATAGGAGACTCAGTAGAATCCTATTTTCTTTTCATTAGCCAGAAAATTGAGATTTAAAAAGTTTATAAACTTGACCCAACTGAAAAGAAGTAAGAAATGGTTGAACTTGACTTCAAGTTTTCCCACTGTGCAGAATATAGTCAAACACTGCTGCAGTTTAATATTTTACCCTTTGTTCTCTGGGCATGATCTATAATAATAATCTGCTTTGTGTTGATATTTACTGCTGTGTTGCTGACAATTACCTGAAGGAGAAGTTGGGGTGCTTCACTGGGCTGGAAAAAGTTTAGCTACATCAGAAAACAGGTCTAATTAAGCAAATATATATATATACATATATATATATATATATATATATATATATATATATATAGTCATTGTCCATCGTGAATTTGGTTGACACTTCTAATATAGAGAAAGGGTGAATAGCTATATTAAAATATTTCTTCTAATTAATTTCCTTTCAATGTGCACAAATTCATGCACCAGGCCTCTAGTAATTATATATTGGGACTTATCATGTGGGAATGCAAATTATATGTTTGAATGGCTGTCTGTCCCAGTAGACGACTATATGAATTGCTTGAAGGCAGGAAATGAGTTTATTTATTTTTTTTTACATCCCCAGTACCTGAAAACTAGTAGGTGACAAAGCAACATGACGCATTTGAAGTCTAAAACATCATTATGAAGAACTGTGTTTTAATTCTAGGCTCAATCAATTAACTTTCCAGTTTCCTTATATTAAAATAAGTAATAATATACCTTTCAGGATTGTTGTGAACCTGAAGGTTCCTATAAAGTGACTAGCCCAGTACCTGGCACATAGGAGGCACTGCTACCTGTGCTCAATAAATTTTAGTTAAGTTGATCTTTCCATATAGCTCTTTCCATTTGAGTATTAACTCAAAATCTTTCCAGATTTCTCAAAATTTAAACCACTGTCTTATTCCTTTTTACTGTTTCTCATATACCGTAATTTAAACATAACCATAGCTATAAAAATAAAGAATTTTACTGTGTATTCAGGCAGTTTAGGCATTTGAGGGCAGTAAGTTCAATTTTTTCCTAAAATAAAATATCCTAAGAAATGTGAACTAAAGTTCAGGGTATTCAGCTTTATTTTTCTCTTCTATTTCTCACCAAATGAGAAAAAAAATGTTTCAATATTTATAAGTAAGAATAATGGATGTGCATAATTTTGCCTTAGCATACATTCCTGCCTTTTAAACCCAGTTTAAACTCAGTGAAAGGCCAAGAACATAGACTTAATTATGCAGAAAAAGAAAAGATGCTTTAACTGCAGTGCACATTCAATAGACAAAATCCAAAGAAAGCAGTCCTGTCTGAAACGTTTACAAATCAATTCATTATATTGATCTGGAATGAGTTGTGCTGTAATTTAAAACATAGATTACCACAGGCCAAACTTGATAAAGTTCTATTTTTAAGGCACTTTCACTTGGCTATACACTTGACCTGAGAATTTTCAAAAAACACTGATTTGCCTAACCTTAAAAAAAAAAAGCTACTGTATGTAAATAACAGGTTTTAAGGTGGTAATAGATTAAGCATTTAATCATAATGAAATTTCAAAAGTATAAAAAATTGTGTGTTAGAGTTAATAACTTCAATAAATCACTGATATTTTATTGAGAACAGGCAATGTGTTTCTATTTGAAAATGATTTAATCCACATACCATGTATAGAATGTTTCCACTTCATTTCCTAGTTCTAATGTAAGCTTGGAAGAAAATTTCAAGGTTTGGTTCTGTTTTGTTTGTTTTTCATGGAAAGAGCTGCTCCTTGGGGAATCAGTAATTACACCTAAGAGTCCTTTTGTACTACAAGTCTCCTGCTCACTTACTGTTTTATCCTAATGCAACTTAAATATTTTGTCATTTTTATCACTTATGAATCTTAAAGTGTGGGAATAATAAGAGCTGTCACTACACAGGATAGCTCTTAAAAAGCACAGAAACTAGGGGTTCAGAAAGACTCATCTAATTTTAATTACACATCAAGCAAATGGGGTCATGAAGTCAACTATTCAGTTCATTAAGTGCTAAAACACATGCTTCTTGAAAAAGATAGAATATCTGTTAAAATAATTTTCTTCGTAATAAAATCAGACCTAATGGGTTGACACTCCCCATCCTCCACACAACCCTGCCACCACCCCCCAAAAAAACTTGCAGGAGTCCAGAGAATATAAGTAAATAAAATAATAAATTGCAACTGAGTCTTTCCTGAACCTACCTGAGAAGCAAGATCCAATGTAGCTAAGTCTTTCCATAACATTGTCTCCTTCAGTGAAATCTCTCCTGGGCCTCAGTTTCTTCATATGAGCAATGACCACATGAATTCTCAATTCTACTGTAAATTTATGTGCTCTGAACTCTTAATAACTGAAATTAAATTAATAACAGATATCAACTATCCTGCTGTTAGCTAATGTCTAGATGACACATGGACATATTAATATATGAATGTTTAAATAAGCAATATGTAAGTAATTCAAACACATGTAGAGATTATTAAAATCCAAGAAACATTAGACAGTTTTAGTTATTGTTTTTATTACAAAATGTTTTTATTGATTTTTTTTTTTTTTTTAGAGAGAGGAAGGGAGAGGAAGAGATAGAAACATTGATTGGCTGCCTCCTACACACCCCTTACCAGGGATTGATGGAACTCGCAAGCCCGGGCATGTGCCCTGACAGGTAATTCCTGCAAATTTTAACAGGATTCAAACTACCTAATCTTTCTATTATAAGTATTCAGTTATAGAATAAGCAAAAAATAAGGATAAAACACGCTGGCTTTCCTCAGTTAAAACAAAATTCAGTCTCTAAACCAGTATTTTTATTTTAAAAATAATCTTACAATTTCAAACTGATTCCTCAAATAATTCTTGATAAAATTAATCGGCAAAAGTGTAAGTCTCTATTTAAAGATTCCTTACTACTTGTATTATTTGTGTAGATTTGAAAGATGTATTCCTTTCCAAGCTGATTATATACCAAGTCACAACCTTTGCTAGCACTGCCACCTGCTGTTGACTCTAATTCATTTTCCTGCACATAGAAATAGAAATAAAAAGAAACGGAATAGCATGAGCAAACTGGTCTGGAAAAGAAGCAGCGACACAGATTTTAAAGAGAACTTCTGTGCAAGCCATGATAAAGTTATGTGGGCTCTTTATGGCAACAGAGAAAGTTATATCTATATCATAATAAGCCTCTTACTATAAAAGAGGATATAATGGGTCACTGAGAAGGCCTTTGAGACTTTTTGATTATTTACATTTGATTGAGGCATATTTTTTACAAGAGTATTATTTACGTGATAAAAAGAAGTGGTTGCAATACCCCACCTAAACACCCCCCCAAAAAAAAATTGGAAGTATTAAAGTTCTTCCAAGAGGAATTAAGTAATTTCCTTTTAATTGATAAATCATGTCTAATAAGTGAGGGAAGGTATAAGCATACATGTACGAAGATAATAAGCAAATGTGGCAAAATTTGTAAATCCATCTGAAGGATATATGGGCAATCATTTTTCTATCCTCTCAATCTTCCTTAGATTTACAAATTTTCTAAATAAAATGTTGGAAGGAAAAATATAACCCACTGATATTTTAATCTACCAGCAAAGCTAAACTTCACAGAATTTAAGATGACACTAAAATTATATGACATCAATTTAATATGTAATTTAAATTCTGACCAAAAAATTGCAATACTTTTATTTAAACAATATTGAGGCTTTTTCCCCTCTCTGGCCCCCCTCCCAATTCTATTGGAACATGATTTACAGCAGCTGTGGGTCTTACGGGAGATGGCCAGTCACATAGTTGAAGCACAAACCTAACATTGCTTCTTGGGCAAGGCAAGAACAAAGTGTATAAAAGAACATGAGTATACCCTATACTTTTTTCTTTTAAAATTTAACAGCGTCAAAGCTGACCTGTTAAGCCACATGCAAAAGAATGACACTAGAGTAGACCATTATCTTACAGCCTACAAAACATTAACTCAAAATGGGATTAAAGACTTGAGTGTAAGACCTGAAACCATAAAATACATAGAAGAAAACATGGGCAGTAAGTTTCTGGACATTGGTCTTAGTGATGTTTTTGTGAATTTGATTCCAATGGCAAGGGAAATAGAAACAAACAAATGGGACTACATCAAACTAAAAGTCTTCTGCACAGCAAAGGAAACCATCAACAAAACAAACAAACAAAAACAATCAACCAAATGGGAGAAGATATTTGAAAATGACACTTCCCATAAAGGGTTAATAACCAAAATATATACAGAAGTCATACAACAGAACAACAACATAAAAAAAAAAACCTGATTAAAAAATGGGTAGAGTATCTAGTCATTTTTCCAAAGGAAAATATACAGATGGCCAACAGACACATGAAAAGATGTTCAACATCAATAATTATTAGGGAAATGCAAATCAAAACCACAATGAGGTATCACCTCACAGCTGTTAGAATGGCTATCATCCAAAAGACAAGAAATATGTGTTGGAAAGACTGTGGAGAAAAGGAAACATTTGTACACTGTTGGTGGGATTATAAATTGGTGCAGCTACCACAAAAAACAGTGTGAAGATTCCTCAAAAATTAAGAATAAAACCACCATATGATCCAGTAATTCATATTCTGGGTAATGAATTCAAATAATATAAAAACACTAATTCAGAAAGTTATATTCACCCCTATGTTCACTACAACAATATTTACAAAGTCACAGTATGAAAATGACCTAAGTGTCCGTTGATAAATGAATAAATAAAGAACACATGTACATAGACAATGGAATACTACTCAGCCATAAAAGAGATGAATGTTTGCCATATATGACAACATGGATGAACCTTGAAGGTATTATGCTAAATAAAATAAGTAAGACAGAAAAAAACAAAACCATATGATTTCATTCATATGTAGAACAGAAAACAGAAAAACAAAACAAACACAGATACATCCAACAGATTGGTGGAGAAGAAAGAAGGTGGAGGGAAGGCAAATAGGTAAAGGGGGTCGAATATACAATGATGGGGAAAACTCAACGTTTAGTGGAGAGCATGTTATAGTGTATACGGATATCAAATTATAATGTTATATACCTGAAATGTAATATAGAAATCATTTTATTATATTAATATTAAATTATAAATTATTACAAATTATACTAATATTTATATACTATATAAATGTTATTAACCAATGTTACCTAAATTTTTTAAAACTGACCTGTTAGCTGCCTTGAAAGCTTGATTGGTGTGCTATCATTTGCCTATCTATCAAACATCTCAGAACTTCTTTAAAACATGCTAATTAGCATTTTATTACTATTATTGTTATAAAGAAAATTTATTTTAAAGCTGCTTATTTTTTATTAAGAAATAGAGCATAATAGTTTTGGAGTTGTCTATATTACCCTCTTTCTGTGAATTTTCCCTCCCACCTCCCCTGTCCACAAAGGTTTAAAGTCCATAACCCTAGCCCAGTGTTTGGCAAACCGCGAGCCACATGCGGCTCTTTGGCCCCTTGAGTGTGGCTCTTCCTAAGCCTTAGGAGTACCCTAATTAATAACAATGTACCTACCTATATAGTTTAAGTTTAAAAAATTTGGCTCTCAAAAGAAATTTCAATCGTTGTACTGTTGATATTTGGCTCTGTTGACTAATGAGTTTGCCGACCACTGCCCTAGCCAGTCATAACCTACCAGAAAATACTTCTCTATTCTGGGAGTTCAGAACTGGGATTCAAAAAGGATAGTTCAGTCTCAGTGTTTTAAAGTGGTGACAGGTAGACTCAAGCATTATGGGGTTGCCATTGAGAACAAAAGGCACGGAAAAACAGAGAGAAATGCCCATATACAAAGAGAAAACAAGGAAAAACATGCACAGAAGAAAAGGGAGAGGAGAAAACACACAAAGGGAGAGATGGAATAATGCCTGACAGCCTTCCAGTCCCACACGAGCCCAGCAGTGCTTCCTGCCCACAGGTTCCACGACATTCCACTGTATCCACATGGCCCCCATCCCCCATTGTAGTCACACTAGTTTGCTGTGGAATTCTGTTTCTTGAAGCTAAAAGCCTTAACTTCAACAATCTGCTGACATAGGAGATAAGAGAAAATTTTGATATAACAAAAAGATTAGAACTCCCATCTAATAATAAAAACACTGAAAGATGTAGATATTGCCCATGAAATACAATTTTAGAGATAAGCACCCTCCACAGAAAACTGCCATATTTTATCTTGAGCAGAGTCCATACCTAGGACTTTCCATGGCACCTATGGCAGATTGTATTATTTATTCAAAACATTCATTCTTCGTCTTTATAAATGTCCTCTCTAGTGACTCTCTCTATGAAAGAATTATATTTTCTACCGCCACAGTCTGAGGCTTGGCCGCATGACTTTGGCCTAACCTTAACCCTAATGCTAACCCTTACCCTACCACAGCAAGCCCAAGTCACTTGTGCCATTGCCAAACACGAGCTTAAAGGCCATCTTGACATTTCACAGAGGTTTTCCTTTCTGGCTACATGAGAAAGAACAACAAGGTGAGGTTGTTTCAATAATGTGAGGATGTGTTACATGTCAACCTTCGATCTATACTAACAAAAGGGTAATATGCTAATTAGACCGGGTTGACCGGACATCTTCCGGTCGTCTGGTCCTCCTTCCAGACAAAGCCACGGTGGCAGGGCCCGAGGCAGAGGCGGTCAGGGGAAATCAGGCCAGCAGGGGAGCAGTTAGGGGCGATCAGGACCTCAGGCAGAGGCAGGCTGAGGGTTTAGGGGCAATCAGGCAGGCAGACAGGTGAGCGGTTAGGAGCCAGCGGTCCCATATTGTGAGAGGGATGTCCCAGATTGGAGAGGGTGCAGGCCAGGCTGAGGGACCCATCCTCCACCCCTGCATGAATTTTGTGTACCGTGCCTCTAATAGACTTATAACATAAATGAAAAATAAATCCATATTCTTGAGAGTCACTGAAATTTAGAAGTTGGTTGGTACCATATATAACCTGACAAAAACTGGTGCATGTCTCAAATAGGTTCTCATGATAAATAAGGCCAGTGGGGAAAAAAGTCAATATTTAATTCTCGAGTTCATTTAAATATTGCTAATAAGCTTATATTTTAAATAAACCCTTCTCATTTTTAAAGTTATTCCACTGTTAATTATTTTAAGGATCTTTAAACAAAATACTTACCAAAGGATAAACTTATTGCTTCTTCCATGTTTCTAAGAATTGCCAACAGATTCATCTAAAAGACATATTTCTTTTAAAAATATTTTTAAAGACATTCTAATTTTAGCATTTGTACTTCACTGAAAAACTGTGACTATATAAGATTTTTTAAAACAATAACTCAATTGAGAAAAGGTTCATAACAAATTTTATATTCTCCTTTTATACTACAAAAACAACCTGTTACCAAGTATTCTTTCAAATAGTACAAACCAAAAGCAACTGTTAATACCATTCCTATTTTCTTGGTCATTTTATAACACCAATGGCTTTAAGTCTTATATATCCATATATAAATTTTGCTTTTGTTTAAGTCTCTTTTCCTGAGAACAATGTCATATTTCATAGAGAGTTTTGATAACTAGAAAATATGATTAAGTATGAGGCTAACTCTATACAATCTGCCGCTAAGAATAGATGTGTGACCTTAGAGAAGTCATTCAATTTCTCTAAGCTGGTAGAGGGGCTTAGAAAAATGAGGGTAATAGTTAATGCCTATCGCATGGAGTTCAAACCAACTAACACTATGACTCTTTCCCTAACGTAAGAATGTGGGCCACATGGTCACAATAGAAAAAGCAGAATAGATGGTTACATATAGTTTCCATAAACTTTAGTATGAAAATTAAATTGTTGAAGAATCAAGTAGTGTTGGAGATTACTTCTATTTCTTTACTAGCCTCACCATTATAACCTACAATAAACTGTATTAATGACAGAATTTTTTCATGTGATTCACTTATTTATTCGAGGTCATTTGCTGAAAGTCTCCATTTCAAGAAGAAAACACTTTAGTTTAATGGCTTTAACAATAAAGAGATTAAGAATTAACCTCAATTGTTTTAAGGTATATATTAAAAAGTTTTTCTAAGCTTTTTACATGTATTTACTCGTTTAATCCTTTAACAATTCTACAAGAAAGTTACTATATATTAATTAGTCCATTATTCAGATAAGAAAACTGACATAGATTAAGGAACTGGTCCAAAGTCACAGCTCATAATTAGCAGTCAGGTTTTGAATCCTGGCAGGCAGTATTAAAATTCCCTATCAACCAAATGTTACCATACTGATACAAGTGAAGCAACCAGAATTGGGGAAAGAAATGAAATGCCAAGAAAATAATAAACTATTATTTCACACATATATACACCTCAAAAATGTCTTTCAAAAAATTCCATTTACTTAAATTATTGAAGTTTCAAATTGATAGAAATGATGTGAATGCATCTACTAATATAAATGTTGGTCTAAATGCATTACTTCCACTGCAACAATTTCTTTCTTTCACTGTTATTGATGAATCAACTTTGAAAAGCCCATTTTTATTTCAACAGGACTGAGAAATTTTACTCTGTGAGCTAGATTGTGTCCTTGGTAATGAAAAGGTAAAGTTGGAAAAAGCTACATAAAGATGACAATGTAAAAAAAGTCCCTAGGAATGACCTGTGTAAATGTATAATAACTCTCTGCAAGTACTTAGTGTAAAACACACACACACACACACTACACACACACATCTTAGATTGATATTTGAATGTTAAGGACAATTTTTTGTGAGCTATCACTTTTATAAAGATACCAGAGGCCCAGAGCATGAAATTCATGCACGGGTAGGGTCCCCAGGCCTGGCTGGCGATCAGGGCCGATCAGAGCCTTCCAGCTTCTGGCCGGGGCCTTCCTTCTGGCTGCCAGCCAGGGCCTCCCTTCCCCTACTGCAGGGCAGGGCCTTCCTTCATTCTGCGCCACCCCCTGGTGGTCAGCACACATCATAGCGAGCGATAGAACTCCCAGTCTCCTGGTTGAACTCCTGCAGGGACACTTTGCATGTTAGCCCTTTATATATATAGATATATAGAGATGTCACTGAGAAATTTCAATTTGATTTGAGAAATCACTGAATAGCTGAAAAATATTTTTCCAAACTTGAATTGTATTCAAAATCATCAAGAAAGAATCACAAGATTCAGTTTAATTTAAATAACTTAAATTTAACATGTTCAAATAACTTAAAGCTTTTAACTTTAAAGAAATTTTTAAAAATCCTAGCCCCAATATCAAGGAAAGGTGACAAAAAAAGGTCATTACTTTTAGGAGAGAAGAGTTAACCTTTTCCAAGAAGGCTATTTAACCCCTTAAAATAACTAATTTGATGCCAAAACCGGTTTGGCTCAGTGGATAGAGCGTCGGCCTGTGGACTGAAGGGTCCCGGGTTCGATTCCGGTCGGGGGCATGTACCTGGGTTGCGGGCACATCCCCAGTGGGAGATGTGCAGGAGGCAGCTGATCGATGTTTCTCTCTCATCGATGTTTCTAACTCTCTATCTCTCTCCCTTCCTCTCTGTAAAAAATCAATAAAATATATTTTAAAAAATAAATAAATAACTAATTTGCTATAGTGAGCCAAGTTTTTATAATTGGTCCATTACAAAAAAAGTAGATCTTAGGTTCTTATTCCAATTTTTCAAATAAGAAAATTCCAATAGATTGAATACAAAAGAAGAGCCCTACATTTTTACATCTAAATTTGCACAAAGGGAAGATATCAACAGAACGGAAATTTGGTTATATCTTAGTGTCACAGAATAATGATTACTACAGTAAGTCAAATAGATACATATCAGTTTCCGTAAATTCTCAACTTATGGGGGTACAGTAAACTGCATAAAACTAAAACTACTGGGAAATTACTACATTTTAGCTTTCAAGAGGTTGGGTGAGGATCACATTTTTTCCCAGAATGCACCTGTTGCTTTTCTAAGGATATCAATAAGCCCAAGAGCTCATCTACGGACATTTCCAAGTTTCAGTAACAGCCAAAGCATCAAATAACTGATCCAATGTAATGCACTATTCCAAAATACAGTGCTTGGCCAACATCTTCAGAGAGACACTGTAATTGTTTCACTCGATTTTCAATGAATGATCTATAATGAAAGTTGTTTTTTAGGCTTAACCTAGAGCAGCTGTGCCCTGTGGGAAATGAAGAGTCTTTGTAAAATGTGTTACAGTTTACTAATAAGGATGAAGAAGAAGCACAACTGATGAACCAGCAAATCTGCTCTGACTTACTTGGTCTTTGCTGAATGAATTTGAATATCATCAAAATACATTATCCTTATATATAACCTGCTTTCTCTGATTCACTGTATCCTCATACTCATTACAAAAGGAACTTTAAGCACTTAAATATTTTAGATACTTGTGCTGGCCCAATGGCAATACATAAAACAATATATTTTCTAAAGGACAAAAATGAAGCTTTCAGTAAGAAAAGGTAAGCACGTGAGTATTTAGGATCTGGAAAAAAAAAACAGAGAACATTTACATAGCAGTATTTATATTTGATACTGACATATAATAAAGAGAATTTCTCACCTAAAAATAATGCAAAATTACTTTCTCTGAATATTTACCAATCGGCCACTGGGGAACCATGGAGATGTGAATTAAAATTCTACTTATACCAGTAACAAATTGTTTTATCTTGAATGCAGCTGTTAATTTCTCTCTCCCTCTCCGCCTCCCTCCTTTCCATCCTTCTTTCTTTCCTTCCTGATTCACTCACGAATTCATTTAACTTTTATAACATGTGCTGGGCATTATGGTTGCCTCTAAAGATGAACAAAATAGTTGTTTCCCAAAGGAACTCTTAATCTTTTAAGTAATAGAAATATGTATGTAAAATATATACTATAAAATATTATGAGAAAGGTTTATTTAGAGTGCTCTGGGAGCAGAAAGGGGATATAATTCAGTTTTTCTGAGATGATGAATCATGAACATAGTTTTGAAAAATAGGAATTAGTCAAGAAGTTCTGTGGGTAAAGGGGCAGAGCGAGGCAGGTATTTCTACCAGAAGAAATGGGAGTTCACATGCCACAGGCTCTGCAATTATTTAGTTACAGGTCCAGGGTACATAGCAAATAGAGGAATGACAGCATTTTCCAAAGTTGGGTTCATACACCCAAGGGTACATAAGACAATTACAAGAGTACAGGAAGAAAATATTAGAACTTTTTTACAATTATTCTTACAACCTCATTTTTCAAAATTCTATTCTATACTATTATATAATGTACATAATATTTTAGTATTTTAAGCCTTGTACATGTGTATAATTTATAAACAAATAAATATGTATTGGGTATATGTCCTCCAAAATTTTTAATTAATGGTATTATAACTTTACAAAAAAAGAAAGAACCATATATTCTATATTATCCTAAACGTGATGCATAGTAATAAAAGATTTTAAGCAAATAAAGAACAATTGGATTTTAACACTCTGGCTATTCTAGGAGGTAAATTAGAAAATGCGATCTGAGACTAGTAAAGCAATTGTGAAGCCACTGTAGTAATTGTAGTGAGAAGATCCTAAGCAATGATGGTGGCACAGTGGAATGCCAAGGAGGAGCAGAGGCAGCCTGGAAGAAAAAAAGATTATAGCCCTAGACAGTTTGGCTCAGTGGATGGAGCGTTGGCCTGTGGACTGAAGGGTCCCGGGTTCAATTCTGGTCAAGGGCACATGCCCGGGTTGTGGGCTCGATCCCTAGTAGGGGGCATGCACGGAGAGGGCCGATTGATGGTTCTCTCACATCACTGATGCTTCTATCTCTCCCTCTTCCTTCCTCTCTGAGATCAATAAAAATATATATTTTTTAAAAAGATTATAAACTATAAATCAGATTGACTTAGATCATTCATTACATTTCTTTAAAGTTTTCTTTTATTGATTGATTTTATTGATTTTAGAGGGAGGAAGAGAAGGAGGGAGGGAGGGAGGGTGGGAGGGAGGGAGGGAGGGAGGGAAGGAGGGAGGGAGGGAGGGAGGAAGGGAGGAACATCTATTTGTTGTTTCATTTATTTATGCATTCACTGGTTGATTCTTGTATGTGCCTCGACTAAGATTCATTACATTTTGATCCTACCCATTTCCACAAAGATAATTTATACATACTCCCAAAAGTAGGCTTACAAATCAAGATCAAATGTATTATTATCCTACCAGAGGCCCGGTGCACGAAATTTGTGCACTGGCGGGGGGGGGGGGGGGCTTGTCCCTCAGCCCAGCCTTCACCCTCTCCAATCTGGGACCCCTCAGGGAATGTCCAACTGCTGGATTAGGCCCCATCCCCATAGGATCGGGCCTAAACAGTCAGTCGGACATCCCTCTCACAATCTGGGACTGCTGGCTCCCAACCGCTCGCCTGCCTGCCTGCCTGATTGCCCCTAACTGCTTCTGCCTGCCAGCCTGATCACCCCCTAATCACTCCCCTGCCAGCCTGATCGACACCTAACTGCTCCCCTGCCGGCCTGGTCACCCCTAACTGCCCTCCCCTACAGGCCTGGTTGCCCCTATCTGCCCTCCCCTGCAGGCCTGGACCCCCCCCCCCCAACTGCCCTCCCTCCCCTGCAGGCCTGGTCCCCCCCAACTGCCCTCCCCTACCGGCCCAGTTGCCCCTAACTTGCCCTTCCCTGCCAGCCTGGTTGCCCCTAAATGCCCTCCCCTGCCAGCCTGGTTGCCCACAACTGCCCTCCCCTGCCGGCTATCTTGTGCCCATATGGGGGTGGCCATCTTGTGCCAGGGTGTGATGGTCAATTTGCATATTACCTCTTTATTATATAGTATTTGATGTCATTAAAACTCAAAGATAAAATTATATTCTGATTTCATGATTAGTACCAATATTTGAAAAACAAGGCAATCACTGTCCCAGTTACATCAATCTAGTTTTTCTTATGTAAGCTACATTAAAATCTTGATCACAGGTGAGGGTAAAAGTTACTGGCTGATATTTAGCTAAGATGCTAGGATGAATATCTGATTATTCCATGCTGTCATAATGGTGATGGAACAAAGATAGTATTGTTTCTGCCTTCCCTCTCTATTTTATGAGATTCCATAGGCCAGGAACTTTTTAAAAATAAATCTGCATCCAATATAGCATAGATTGCCTTTGCTAAGAAAAACAGAAACCAAGCAAAAAAAAATGAATATTAAGATATAACTTTTCTTTCTATTAAGATATAAGTTATGCTTTATCCCCTGGAACTTCAACAACTGGATTTAACAAAATTAGATATGTACATTTTGCATAACTGACCTCCACTAAGCTTAAATTCAGGAAAAGGAAAATATTTGATAATAGAATTTGACTAATTCAAGTATTATTCTCCATTAGCATTTTAAGAACTCTTTACCTGTTTTTGAAGGAATGAATGAGTGAATGTTCCAATTTTATTTCATATCAAAGTACTTGATCCTACATAAGAAGTATCCCATTTATGGTCTTGTTGCCAGAAAAGCTCCAGCTAATTTAAATTTCAAATGTTTTCATCCATAGCAGGTAACTTTTTAACTAGGACAAAATGGACTATTACATAAGATATCCCTAGTGGCATTTTGTAATAGTTCCTCATCTTGGTTTTTTAAGTATTTCACATGGCCTTCAGTGGCATAGCTCCTCTCTTAAACTACTCTAGTTTTCCCACAATTCTGTCGGCCAGATTTATATTGAAACTGGCTAAACAGCATAGTGGCAATAAGTGGATTCTCAAGGCTATTTCACCAGAACTTAAAATACGCACAGCATTTTTAACATCAATGTTAACAAGTATCACATATAATGTTAAAAATCAGTTTTTTTCATCTTAAAAATATATAAATACCTTTCGGAGTAAAGTGTCTTGTAATATTTCAAAACTAAAAATTTATTGGATTCAGACTGACAGTTCAGTTTAAAGAATAAAAACAAAATGCCAGCCCAGTTTCAAAAAGCGTTTATTAATCATTCTAAATTTCATCCCTCATTTTAATGTATTCTGAGAATATTGTAGCAATCAGCAATATATTATTGTTGCAATGATAGCTTTGGAGGCAACAGAAATCCTCTGTGGGACCCTGAAATCAGACAAGTTGGGGACAGCTGATTGAGCACTGTGGGGGCATTTTGTTTGGAAATAACAGTTAAGGTGCCCTCTAATCATAGTAAAGTCATCTCAGTTTTTCATTCCAAATTTTAGATTTACTTCTGAACTAATCCTCCATGGGGCTCAAATACAGACTATATTCACCTCCAACAGTAAATTAACTGACATGTGAGCACATAACATGTGGCTTTAAATACAGTTCTAAATTATCCGTCCTCCACAGAAATAGAATGGACTCTGATTCATAGAGCAGGTAACAAACCTAAGGCTCTCAATCACGGCTGAAGGAATTTACGTGCAGTGCAGACATCCACTCTCGGTAGAAGGTCATCGCTTCACAGCCTGGGAAATAATCCCTGCCAACCGCCTTGCAAAGTGCCTGAGGCATCGCTCCTGAGAGGCATAACTCCTCTTCTTTCAAGGCTAGAGGTCAGAGCCATGATCACAGCTCAGTCAAATTTAAAGGAAAAAGTATCTGGGGTCAAAAATATCCTAAGGAAAAATACAAGACTAAAACTAAAAAAATAGATACTGTGCTCCTCTGGGCTTCAACATGGTGATGAAAAAAACCTGTTGCAGAATATTAAATTTAAATTTTTTTTTCCATCGGGTAGCTTCAAAGTAACTGAACTACAACTGAATACAGAACATGACAGGTGCCATGCTGCAATCAGTTTTGAGGACATTTTTAAATGCTACAAATACATTTATAGCCTCATCAGCCTAGACATTCTACAAAAGAAAAAAAAAATCAAGTGTAAGTGACTTAACACGGAACATGAACAGCAGCTCGTGATTAAATTACTGAGTCGGTTAACCTGAGTACACAGAGAGAAGGCTGCTCTTTTAAGCATCGTTCCTTCTGCCTCTGACCAGACACTCCCCCTCACATCATGGCTGCTGCTTCACAAAACACTACATAGAGCCAAGGAGGGGAGATCATTTGTAAATAGGGATAAACTATTTGGGAAGCCGTTATAAAATACATGAACTAAATTGATGTTTGTGTGGAAAACACTGTCATTTCCTATACTTCTAAAAGTGGAAAACTCTGAAAATTGTTTTTGAAAATCATAAGACAGATGAGATTACCATTAAACTCAACAAAAGTGGCTTGGGCCCCATAGAAATCATAAAGGAGCGTATTTAAAGATTACGGGCATTTCTGGATGTACACAATGCAAAGGGTAAAGGGTTTTATTTTGGTCATCTCTGCCAACTGCTATTAGATGCTGTCATTTTCAGCAAGGGGAAATGAATTTGCAAAAGAGTGAGCACAACAGGCCTTCAATCAGACAAGTTGGGGGCAGCTGACGGAGCGCTGTCTGCGCTCTGCCTACCAGGCCCCTAGAATATCAGGATTTATGGTCTATTTTTCTGACATATCTGTAACTTAGCAGAATCTACAACCTCCTGATCTATTAATCTGCTTTTAGCTCTACCTTGGTCCTACCCTGGCAAAAAGGAAAGGAAATGCCCCCCAAAAAACAGATGCCGTTCTGTCATTGTTCCTGGCTTTTCAAAACTCATTTTGGAGATTATTGTTGTCTCTTGTGTCACTCTGAATGCATTAGTCATGGCAAGGTAGTAACTTAACCCCGAAATCTCAGTGGTGTAACCCAAAAGGTTTATTTCTTGCTCATGCACAGTCCATCGCGACCCTGGCAGCTCCCCATGGCAGCTCCCTCCCAAGAAAGAATGCCAGTCCTAGCTCCTGGTGACCTGGTCATCTTCACACTGCATACCTAGACTGCCATACGAGGTAACAAAGATCTAGAGGGCAATTTACTCTCTCCTGATTGCTTTGGCCCAGAAGAGCACCTCTTGTGTGCACAGTGCATTGCCTAGCTGTAAAGAAGCTCTGGAAAGAGAGGGAATAACACACTGGTAAGCACTTTAAGTCTCCACTACACCTTTTCTAACCCTGGCCTGTAAATGTGTTTTCATTTGTCTTCACTCTATTATAGAGCATGCAATTGTTTGTCATCTATTTTACTTCACTAGACAATGAGACAAGGGAACAACTAGATCAATTATTTCCCTGACTAAATTCCATAAACACACCAATAAACATGACCACAGAAAGTTAGATGCATGCCTGCTCAATGTTATGGAGAAATCCTAACTCCCAGGTATGGCAGCAACATCAAAAATATATTTAACTTTATATGAAAACCACCATTTATTCAACATCAACAAATATTCACTTAATATTTCCATCATATACCAATCAAAATTCCAGATACTGAGAAAACAGCAGTAAATGAGATAAACTAGGGCCTTCTCATGTAGTAGTTCACCTTCTAATAGGGAAAAACAATAAATAAGCATCAGAAACAAGAATTATCAAAAAGAATAATGCCAAAAATAAGAAAATATCAGTAGGAGAGTTGCTGTAAACTGGGTGATCAGAGAAGTCCTCTAAAAATATTTGAGTGATATATGAATGGCAAGGAGACTGCAATTAGAAAATCTTAGGGAAGAGTATTTTTTAGATATCTCCATTTTATTTACTTCTTTATCACTTACATACAATAAAGTGCATAAATCTAAATTTATAACACATAAATCTTTGAGTATACAACACAAAAAAGTACATATATCTAAAGCCGGATTAAACCATTCAGGTCAAAATATGGAATTTTTGTAGTGCTCTCAAGAAAGTAGGTATAGAGGGGATGTACTTCAGCATAATAAAGTCCATATATGACAAGCCTACAGTTAACATCTAAAATAAAAAATCCAAGTTCATAGATACAGAGAACATATTGGTGGTTGCCAGAGGTGAGGGGTGGGCAAAATCAGTGAAGGGAATAAAAAGGTACAAATTTCCAGCTATATAGTAAGTCATGGGGATGTAATGTACAGAATGATGATAGTTAATAATACTGTATTGCATAATAGAAAATTACTGAGATCTTAAAAGTTGTCATTACAAAAAAAATTAAATTCTATAACTAGGTATGGTAACAGATGTTAACTAAACTTACTGTAGTGATCATTTCACAATATATACAACTATCAAATCATTGTGTATGCACCTGGAACTAATAAAATGTTGTATGTCAATTATACCTAAATTTAAAAAAGAATACTGACAAAGCTAATTTATGGAGATAGAAATCAGAAGAGCAGTTATCTAGGGAGGGGGGTGCTCTTGAGAGGGGCCCGGGAAATCTGCCAGAAGAGTATTTTAAAAGGAGGGAAAAGAGCAAACTTGGTGTATTCAAAAAATGTAGAATTTTTGTATGATGTATGTAAATTATAAATGCCCCTATCTCTAGTTACATGTGAAATTATCTTCTATCAAGGACCGTATGTGGAGCTCAAGATCCCCTCACTTGTATTGAATTCACCTCTACATTGTGTGGAGTTAAAGCATAGTTCCCAGCATACCTCATCCTTATCAACCACCAACTGTTAAGTGCCTTATATGTGAAAGAAAAGCAGCTATTACTGTAGACGGTTTTTAAAATATCTGACATTCTTAATTTTAAATTTTATAATTTATTAGAGAAAAAGGCAAAAATATATAAAGCATTAATACAAAAATTTAAAAGCAATGTGTGGCAAGAATAAGACATACCTCAAAACAGTATAAGATTAATTACCAAGTAAAGTTATCTACATAAACTTTTATTTCTATATTGCCATAAAATCAAGTTTCTTTCTGGTTAAGGGAAAGTGATAATGGATTTTCACTAAATTTGTAGGATAAAATGGTATATTTATTTACATAATGGAACATTACTCGACAGTAAAAAAAAAAAAAAGGATATTATACCTTTTGCAACAGCATGGATGGATCTGAAGTGAAATAAGCCAGTCAGAGAAAGACAAATACCATATGACTTCACTTACATGTAAAATCTAATGAATAAAATATACAAACATAGAAACAGACTCATAGATACAGAAAACAGACTGACAGCTGTCAGAGGGGAGGGAAGTTGGGGGGCTAGAAGAAAAAGGTGAAGGGGTTAACAAAAACAAAACAAAACAAAAAAACCTCATAGACACAGACAAAAGCATGGTGATTACCAAGGGAAAGGGGAGTAGGGGGAGGTAGAAGAGGGTAAAGGGTGGATAAATGGTGATGGAAAGAGATTGCCTTGGGTGGTGAACACACAATACAATATACAGATGATGTATTATAGAAGTGCACATTTGAAACCTATATAATTTTATTAACCAATGTCACACCAATAAATTCCATAAAATTTTTTTTAAAATTTTTTGATCCTCACCCAAGAATATTTTTTCCATTGATTTTTAGAAAGACTAGAAGGGAGAGAGGGAGAGAGAGAGAGAGAGAGAGAGAGAGAGAAGTTGATGTGAGAGAGAGACATCCATTGGTTGCCTCCCGCACATGCCCCACCAGGGCTGGGGATCAAGCCAGCAACCAAGGTACATGCCCTTGACCTGAACTGAACCCAAGACCCTTCAGTTTGAGGGTCAATATTCCAACCACTGAGCAAAACTGGCTAGGGCCAGATATTTTTAAAAATACATTTTTAATGATTTTAGAGAGGAAGAGAGAGGGAAAGAGAGATAAAAACTTTGATGTGAGAGAAACATTTATCTCTGTCTCCTGTACACCCCACCCCTCTCCTACTGGGGATTGAGCCCACAACCTGGGCATGTGCCCTGAACAGAAATCAAACCCATGACCTCTTGGTGCATGGACAATGTTCAAGGAGCCACAATGGCCAGGCAGGGTCTGACCAGAATATTTACAAGATGAGTGTAAAATACGTTTTCATGCCAGAAAGGAAGTAAGCTATCAAACACTATAGTCGTGTGGTCAAAAGAATTTAGCCCACTTGAGGGGTCCCCACTAGCCAAAGAAGAAACAATTTGAACATCAAAATAATAAATATTATTAAAATCCTTTTTAAATAATATCTTCAATGACATAAAAGATACTTAAAATTTTAACATCCATGAGTTCATAAACATACTTAAAAACTTGAAGGACAATAAGGAACTAACTCATTATTCTGAAAACTAGGAAATAATGGAGAAAGCTACACATTTATCCTAATCTTCCTGTATAACTGTACAGATATTTAATGAGGCAAAGTTATTATAAAAGAATTTGTTAGTAAATGTAGAATGAATAATCAAATTGGAATATCATCATTTTGAAACTCTAAATGAAATAATGGACCTATGTGATAATCATCAATGGCTGCTAAAACTATTAGCTGAAAAATCCATGAAAAAAATTTATCACAAACTTTATCAGGTTGATAACATCTGAACTCAATAACCAATTATAACATGACAAAAAGAAAGACCACCAGACAGTATTTGCCTCTTAATGTAATACAACAGGAAGGAAATAATAACACCTATGAAATCTTTTTGAAAAAAAAAAGGCTTAATCTGGATAGTCTTGTAGATTTAACTACCAATTTACAAGAAATACAGAAGGACATCATAGGAATACAATTTGCAAAACTCAAAATGTGGGAAATTCTATAAGGCAAAAGATGATCAAATCATCAAATGTAATGTGGAGATTTTGTTTAGGTTCTGATTCGAGTAAAACATGTAAAATAAAATTTATGAGATGATAAAATTTGATACTGAATGCCTCATATTACAGAATTATTGTAAAATTTAAGTTGCATTAATGATATTATAGAAATGTTTTTAAATACCTTTTATATTATATATATTCATAATTCCAAAAGTTTTATTCTTAAATATTTATTAGTAAAATAACATGGTATCTAGAATTTACTTCAAAAGAATCTAAAGGACTGGAAGATTATATATTAATAATTATTTATGCTATATTACTAATATATTAACTTTTTTTTACTAATCTGTTTACTTAACATACGTTGGAATAGCAAGATTGGCTATTCCTAGTGAATTAACTAAAACTTAGTATTTCTAACCTCTTGCCTAATCACAGAAATCATTAAGGACTGAAGGCAACTATTGACGGACAGAAGCATAAATAAAGCTAAAAAGAGCAGTTGTGAAAGTACAATGTTGACGGGAACAGAAAACTTCACTGTGATAAGCTTCTAATTGATATATTGGGTAGTTAGACAAGAGCAGAGTAGAAAGGATAGGCCAGGTACAGAAGGTCACGAGGGCCAAAGCTCCGGGTGCCTAGCAACAGACAAAACTGGAAACACAGTATTATAGGGTGACCTTTCCTCACCGTGACTATCGCTGGCCATGTGGTTTAGAACTCCTGACTCCTTCATTGTTGCTGATTGCCCAAGAGACAGTTTAGTAAAGAAAACATCTGGATGTTAGAAGACTGCCAACACCTACCTTTGTAATCTCGGACTCACATAACCTCTGTAGGTTTTTGGAGCATAATAAACAACAGCGGCAATAATAATTGTGTTGAGGGTACTAGCTATAGACTTAGCACTGCATGCATTATCCAATTTAAACCTCACAGCAACCCAAGAAGGTGTGTTGTGGGCACTTGGGGGGAATCAACACATGGCACCATTTTTCACATGAGGAGGTTGAGGTTCAGAGGCCAACAGCTTATGTAAGGTCATGTACTGGAAAGTCTCGGTCCAAGTCATATTCCAATTTTCTTTAACATGAAAGAATGCTTTGAGCTCTCCATTGCATTGGACTCTATCGACTGGTGCAAATTACTGGAAAACTTAAGTCCATTCCACAGATCTCGAGTTTTCCAAGCCAGCACCACACTCCACACATCTCACCTGGAAGACTCACCAATCCTTCACTCACCTCCAGGAAGCCTGTTGTCCTAGCCTGGAACTCCTGTGCGATAGGACTGTCTTCCCCCAAAACCCCACCCCTTCTAGGGTGGCCCACAGCCTTGGACCTTCAAACTACATCTCCCATAAAGCCGTGCGAGGTCACCGGCCCTTTACCGGAAGTCAGGAAGGTTTTATCCGGCTCCGGGAAGAGTAAGTGTGTGTTTTCCAGTTTCCTGACCACATCCCGTTTTCTGCTGTTCTGGTCTTCGCTTGGTTAGTAGCGCAGCGGCGAGCCAGGCGGTCGGCCAGGTCTGGGGCCCGGGACCAGTTTCCATACCTTCTGCCCCTTCCCCCCACCACCACCCCACGAATCGCCGGGCCTGCGGGTCCTGGGGCGCAGCCTCGCCCTGGGCGCGGGCGAAGGAGCGGTGACCCCGCCGCCTGGCCGGGAGGGAGCGCGGCGCCGCGGGGCCCCTGGGGGCCTTCCCAGCCCCGTCTCTGAAGCAGTGAAAGGAAACGCTGCCTCGATTTGGTTTCCCATTAAAAGGACGCTCACAGTAGTGGCGAGAAAATCAACTGTTTCGGGCATTGGACCCTCTGAAGAGACCGGCGTGGGTGGCGCCCGCTGGTTAAAGGGCCGCCCTGGGTGCCGGGAAGGGGTCGGGTGGGTAGCGGTGGGTGATGGGGACAGAGCCCCATTGGAGGGCCGCCCTGCCTCCCCTGAGCCCCGGACCGTGGGCGAGCCATGGCCCGAGTTAGCAACGTCAGAAACAGTGGGTGTTGGTTTGGATCAACCTAAGACCGGTGAAACCTGCGGTTCTGTTAGATGGCCCCTCAGAACAGCCCGTGCCCCCCTCCGGGAGCGGGGGCAGCATTTAGGGAACTGAGTCACCCGCCCTGCCTTCCAGTGCGCACCCCATGGAGGACCTGTCCGTGAGACGGGAAAGTAAATGGAATGAATAACGGCGCTATTTCTCGGTCCTGAGCTAAGGGGGAACGTGTGCGTTTCCAAAGCCTTTCTCCTGAAAACATGTGCTGCCATGAGCCTGGCGGGCGCCGGGGCTGCTGAGCGGTGCTGTGCTTTGGAGGACAGTTTTGCAGCCCCTTGGAGCGGCCTGTGGGGAGGGGGAGGAAGTGAAATATTGCTCACAGCAAACCTAACTAAAGGACCCATATGCTGAGATTTTACAGCAAGGAAATTTCAGAGAAAGGCAATGCAGAAGGGAGACGACACATCAGTCTGTACATAGCAGTGCTTCGAAACAAAGTCCTTAAAAGGTGTGTCTTTATTAGAATATTTTTAAAGCATTTAGAAAGCTCAATATGAAGACAGTGGTCAGGTAAATTTTAAACTAAATCTAAAGAAAAAAATTTTTCTAATACCGAAGTCACTTTCAATTAAGTTATAAACAGATTTTCATTATTAGGTTTTATTCAAATGTTTACATTCCTGTGAATATATTTCACCTATTGATAGTTTTTACCTACTTACTTGTAAGTACAAAGATACAAACAAGAAAGGTAAACAAAACTAAAGTTACTCTCTCGTCCATTTCCCCCTACTCATACTATAAAATTAATCTGCCAAATTTGTAGTGTCAGAACCCTAAAGAAAACTGCTTTCAAAAAATATGGATTCTAACCTTTCCTTCCTTTAGCATAAATATCTATTGCTTAGAATAGTAGAAACCCAAATATTAACTGCATTTCATAGAAAAAAAATTACACATTAAGAAAAGGGTACTTTGAGGAATTCATAGACAACTAAAACATGAACCATTTCCACCAAAAATAGCTCAGTTTGTGCCCTACCACATTTAACCCATGTTTAGGCAACATTTATTAAGAGATATGAAACAATTATGTTTTATTTTTTTTTTCTTACTGAAACAGTGTGACAAAGCAGACAAAGTTAAGGGTTTAAAAAGTTTCTGTGATTCAAGGGTAGACAAAGTGACCATTAGAACAGTGTCCAATAAATTAAAAAAATATATGGTCATCTGATTTATGACAAAGATAATACTGCAGTACAAAAGGACAAGATAGTAATTTCAAGAATGATACTAAGTCATATGGATTATTCTATGAGATAAAAATGTATGTTGACCCTTACCTCACACCTTAAACAAAAATCAATTCCAGATAGATTTCAGAATTGTGCAAGGGAAAGCAATACATGGTTTTCATGAGGAACTTAGCTTTTTAATAATTTGTTAAAAGTTCTTAATTTCTCTGAGGACAGGAACCTGTTTCTGGTACCAGCAAATCTAAGGGAAATACTACTTGTCATCTGCTAAAAACTTCTGCCTTTACTTCTGTCTGCTTTAAGCCCTATTCCCATTGAAGTATGTCAGGTCTACTTCAAATACCTGCTTCTCTTTGTAAAGCTGTACCTGGTCCCTCTCCCAAGGATATGGCCCCCTCATCTGTATTACCAAAGATCTGTATGTTATGTATATATCCCTCATATTGAATCATATTTAAAATTCCCAACTGATGACAACTTTGAAATGTATGCTGTGATGACAGTTGACTGCTAATTACCTTTTGCTAATTATGTTTTAGAAACCATAATTATTCTAATTATATCAGCACTCAGATAATGTTCAATTGTTGATATGAAGAACAATTGCAAATGAGTTTTTTTTTCTATTTTCCTTTTTTTTAAGGAAGAAATGTCTTCTATAAAAAGAAATCCAAAGCAAGAAATAGTTTCTCAATTTCACTATTCAGCTGCAGAAGGAGATATTGCCAGGTTAACAGTAATACTCAGTCATTCTCCATCTCTTCTCAATGAAACTTCTGAAAATGGCTGGACTGCTTTAATGTATGCTGCAAGGAATGGGCACCCAGATGTTGTCCAATTTCTACTTGAGAAAGGGTAAACATTTGAGACTATATCACCTGAAGGATTATATGGTTTAATTTCTGGGTTACATCTTTTCAAAGTTTTCTTGTAGCCATTATTTATATCATTGGACATGTAAATAACTCATTGATCAGTTTTGTGATATAAAAATGTAGCATAATTTCTAGCTAAAAGCTTGTAACTTTACTGATGCATTAACTTTTCATTCTTAATAGCAAAGCAAACTTAGGAGTTAATCTAATATTTTTTCCAAAACAGAAAATGTGAATTTACCCACAATGACTACTATTGTAAAATTTTAATATCTCATAGCACATACTGCTTTTTAATTTTATAATTCTCCAGAAAATTGAAATATCCACTATCTATAACTTTTCATCATTTATGATTATTTCTTTTAACCTTCCCACTTGTAAATTATGTAATAAATGAAAAAAATCTATGTAAGCATTAAATAAAGGAACTATAATATGCATCTGAAAATATTAAGTAAATACTGGAGAAAACATTTGTTTCCTATTATATTTTTCCTTTTATCTATAGGTGTGACAGATCCATTGTCAACAAATCAAGGCAGACTGCACTGGATATTGCTAAATTTTGGGGTTACAAGCATATAGCTAACTTACTAGCTAATAATAAAGGTGGGAAGAAGCCTTGGTTCCTAACCAATGAAGTAGAAGAATGTGAAAATTATTTTGGCAAAACGCTGTTGGACCGGAAAAGTGAAAAAAGAAATAATTCTGACTGGCTACTAGCTAAAGAAAGCCATCCAGCCACAGTTTATATACTTTTCTCAGATTTAAATCCCTTGGTTACTCTGGGTGGCAACAAAGAAAGTTCCCAACAGCCAGAAGTCAGGCTTTGTCAGCTGAACTACACAGATATAAAGGATTATTTGGCTCAGCCTGAAAAGATCACCTTGATTTTCCTTGGAGTAGAACTTGAAATGAAAAAAGAGTTACTTAATTATCCTGGGGAAGTCCCAAGAGAAGAAGAAGATGGGTTGGTTGCCTGGTTTGCTCTAGGTATAGATCCTGTTGCTGCTGAAGAATTTAAGCAAAGACATGAAAATTGTTATTTTCTTCATCCTCCAATGCCAGCTCTTCTGCAATTGAAAGAAAATGAAGCTGGTAAGAAGTGAACACTCTATACTTGTATTGATGATAATCTGGTCTTTGGAACTCTATTGGAGTTGTATGTATCTACAGTTTCTAGAGGGCATGCTTTTTTCAGTAAGCAATGAAATTAAGCTATATCTTCATTAGAAACCTTGTAAAGCTCTCACCCTAGGGGACTACTCTCCTGGGCAGTTACAGCAGTCTTACTCAGCCAAGACAGATTTCCCCAGAATTAACCCTAAAGCATGATGGTTTCATTTGATTCTTCAGTGAACAGTGAGCACCTGGTGTACAATGAGCATGATGGCAAAGACTTGGACTATTTCGTTTTTTCTGTTGCTGGGTATGCCAGTTCATGTGGGGCCTTTCAAGTCATGATAAGAACCTAGGGATGTTAGTCTAAATTCTATTTAAATATTATAACCTGACCTAAACCTATGTTTAAGAAAAGGAAAAAAAACCCCTCACTTTGGCTGCTTTGTAGATCATGAATTGTAGGCAATTAAGTATGGCATTCAGGAGTCTTGTTGTGAGGTGATTAGCAATTACTGCATCCCAGGTAAGATATTTTATTGGCTTGGATTAGTAGAGTGGCAGGAGAGAGAGAGAGTTTGAGATATTATGGCAGTAGGACTGATAGGGCTTTATCAGTATGTTGAGACTATTATAAGTGAGAGGGAGATGATAGTAACTTGGACTATGACCTAAATTAAGGTAATAATATTAGAGATGGTGAAAAGGAGGTACATTCAAGATATATTTTTGAGAGAAAATTAACAGTACTTATTGGAATGAGGATAGAGTATATAATAATGAAGGAAAAGATAAGGAACAACTGCTAGGCTTGAGACTTTAATAATTTGGTAAGTAGTGATACTATTTTTTAAATAAAATAATATAGGGTGATGAGTAGAACAAGGGAAGCAGGAAAGAGTTAAAGTAAGTAAATCAAGATATTAGTTTTAAGCATGCTAAATTTTAGAGGATATTAGAATCTGGAAAGAGGAGAGGAGAGGCCTGAACTGGTGATACCCATATGGGAGTCATCAACACAATGATGGTTTTTGAATCCCAGGAAACTACTGAGATTACTTCGAGTTGAGAGCAAGAAAGAAAGAGAATCTCAGAATCATACCTCAATGCCTCTCAATTTAAAGGTCAGGTAGAAAGAGAGGAGCCATCAAAAGTGGAAACCATGAGAGCAGAGTATTTTTGGAGATACTGGTCAAATGGATTGAATGCCGTTGAGAATATGTGTAAGACAAAGACAAAGTTTTTGTGGTTTTTTAAAAGATCTTTGGTTTGGAGAGAATGAAGGTTTTGGTGACTTTGACAAGAGGAGTATCAGTGGAGTGGAAGGAAAGAAGCTAGATTATGATAGAATGAGAAGTTAATGGGAGGTGATGAAGGGGTCACTTGTCAGTGTTCCCCTTCCCATAGGTCAGTGGTCAGCAAACTGGCCCCTTGAGTGTGGCTCTTCTACAAAATACCACGTGCGGGCACGCACATACAGTGCGATTGAAACTTCGTGGCCCATGCCACGGGGCCAAAGAGCCGCATGTGGCTCGCGGGCCGCGGTTTGCCGACCACTGCCTTAGGTAATGGGGAAGGCCCTTCCAAGGATATGAATGTTGTAAACAGCATTATTTTTTTAATATTATGCGCTGTTTCCAGTTGTAAACAGGATAGGTTCCACAGTGACACGGACCAGTAGGGGCTTAGTCAGTCACCAAGGTAGAGATGGGTACCAACAGTTTATAATACTGCCTTTTTTGTTCAAGTCCAAGTTAGGAACAGCCTTTGTAATGTATTTTTAGAAAAGTCTCCATTATAAAGTTACTATTTGTAGAGTCACTATACACCTTGTATATCCAAAATTTCAAAATCATCTGTAGTAAAAGTCTGAGCTAATACAGTGTGTAAGATGGATGTTAGTACATCTATCTTATGTGAGTTATATTTTCTTAGTTCAAATTAAAGTTAAATCTAATTTTCATTTGTCATATGTAGAATTAAATCTTTTACTTTAAAAAAATGTACACGTCATCAAAATATGAGTACTAAACTCTTGATCACACCGCTATTCAGAAGTATATTCTTTATTATGACTTAAGAACATTTATACCATATGTCTTTATTATGACTCAAGAATATTTTACTTATGATTAATTTGTTTATAATTCTTCACAGAATTAAAACTTTTTGTTTTTCTCAAAAAGGAGTTGTAGCTCAAGCAAGATCCGTTCTTGCCTGGCACAGTAGATACAAGTTCTGCCCAACCTGTGGAAGTGCAACTAAAATTGAAGAAGGTGGATATAAAAGAGTATGCTTAAAAGAAGACTGCCCTAGCCTCCATGGCGTTCACAATACATCATATCCAAGAGTTGGTAAGCCTTTTCTTTTACAGTGAAATCTCAGCCACCTGGAATCTTGAGGAATAAGACATTTTTGAAAGACAAGATTTTCAGTTGCTGAGGGGTTGACCTTTTTGTTAAAAGCATGTTTAATTTAACCATTAAGTCTATAAGTATACTTTATTGCATACTTTCATGAATTTTAAGTAAAGGACATTGTACATAATTAGCCATTTCTTAACTCTGGGTTAATCAGTATGAATTTGATGTGTTGAGATACACGATTTCAAAAGCCCACCAATCTGGGTCCACTTAGTTCAGGCCCCAACAATTTAGTACCTGTTTGAGGCATCACCCAAGCAGTACAGTCTGGAGCTAGCTTCTCATAACTGCTGGTATCTGCCTATACTTTCTCTGCTCCTAATTGCTTTGAGACTGCTGTTGGTTTAGAAATCTGATAACCCAGCCCTATCAAACTGTGAGAAAGAATAGACAGACTAAGTAAGCAACACCTGAAGAGGTCTCCTAGGAGTAAGTAAAGTGCATGGCTTAGTGACATCTATTTTTACTGCTTGGGAATCTTACATCTGATTCCTGGATCTCAGTCATGATATAGAGAGGATAATTCACTAGATAAGTGATGTCCGGAGACATGACTGTGTTTAATTTATACGTATATGTATTTTTTAATAGCTTAAATGTAATCACAGAACTACCTTAGCTTTAAAAACATTTTATTACGGATTAGGATGGAAGGGAAAGGAAAATCCACTACATTTACTATGGTAAAATTTGAATTTTATTCATGCCATGTATTATCTACTCACACTTTTTTCTTATAAAAAAATAAGAGCCCTAGCTGCTTTGGCTCAGTGGATAGAGTGTCAGCCTGTGGACTGAAGGGTCCCGATTTCGATTCCCATCAAGGGCACATGCCTGGGTTGCGGGCTCAATCCCTAGTAGGGGCATGCAGGAGGCAGTCAGTCAATGATTCTCTCTCATTATTGATGTCTCCCTCTCCCTTCCTCTCTGAAATCAATAAAAATATATTCTTTAAAAATATGCCTAGCATACCATAAGTACACAATAAATGTTATTAAAATGAGGACAAAATTGATCTTTTACCTACTAACAGTATTCTATATAACTTCCCTAAAATACTGTCATTAGGCAGAAAGAAACAATCTCTTGTAACTAGACAAGTCTTGTTCTTACAGTAGATATACCTTTTAATTATCCTACTAGACCAGTGATGGCGAACCTTTTGAGCTTGGCGTGTCAGCATTTTGAAAAACCCTAACTTAACTCTGGTGCTGTGTCACATATAGAAATTTTTTGATATTTGCAACCATAGTAAAACAAAGACTTATATTTTTTATATTTATTTTATATATTTAAATGCCATTTAACAAAGAAAAATCAACCAAAAAAATGAGTTCGCGTGTCACCTCTGACACACGTGTCATAGGTTCGCCATCACTGTACTAGACAGTGACTACATATACAGAATGAGTGGAAATTATTTTTTCCTGTTATTCATACATCCAATTTTTTTTTTAATAGATCCAGTAGTAATCATGCAAGTTATTCATCCAGATGGGACCAAATGTCTTTTAGGCAGGCAGAAAAGATTTCCTCCAGGCATGTTTACTTGCCTTGCTGGATTTATTGAACCTGGTAAGCTTTTTAAAAATAATTTTTGTAATGATTTTTATTTAACATATAATTTCCAAATAAATATTTTAGGCAGCATTTGAGAAATAATCTTTGATAAATTCAATAAAATCGTATGTTTACATATTTTCTTTGTATTTTAAATGATACAACTTTTGTTTTTACTAATGGAATAATTTTGTGTTTTAAAAATTCAGTACTTGCTCTTTCATATATC
Organism: Myotis lucifugus; assembly: GCF_000147115.1. NCBI lineage: Eukaryota > Metazoa > Chordata > Mammalia > Chiroptera > Vespertilionidae > Myotis > Myotis lucifugus. The sequence continues at coordinate 19,940,835 of NW_005871048.1, forward strand.
TTTCATATATTTCTGTTACCCAAGATATCAGCATGACTTACACCTCACTTCCTTCTGTGCTAGACTCAGCTGTCATCTTTTCAAATATATCTTCCTGGTAGCCCCAAATGCATTCCTTAGCCCCATAGCCTGCATTCACAATTCCTGTTATCCTGCCAGATTTTTTGCTATAGCACTCATCACCACCTAACATGGTATATATGTATGTATGTATTTTTGTATGTATCTATTTGTCTATCTCTATTTATCTGCTTTTACCAGAAAGTAAGTCCATAAGGTCAGGGACTTTGTTTTATTCATTGGTATGTCCCAAACCCTTAAAGCAGTGCCTCTTACATAGTAGGAGTTCAATAAATATTTGCAGAATAAATGAATGAATATATCTATTAATACATGTTTAACCTCAAACTTCCAATATTAATCTGCATTACTAGATAATAATAGTAATAAATATATATTAGAGCCACACTCTTTTCCCAAGGCTTTCCATGTATTAAATCATATGATCCTCAGCAGTTTTATAGATGGGGCACAAAGGCACAGGGGCTGAACAACTTGCCCCAAATCAAGCAGGTAGTAAGTGATAGGGCAGGGACTTAAACCTGGGCAGTTGTCTCTGAGTCCATGATCTTAATCACTCTGCTGCTTCTCATAGCTTTGGATTACTTTTTTCACTGCTGTGTAGTATTCCATTTATGAATATCCTGCAATTTATTTATTCTGCTGTTGGACATTTATTTCAAAGCTCTTGCTATTACAAGCAACACTGCCATTAATATTTTTATACCACTCCTTGTACACATTTGCAAGAGTTATCTAGAGTATATACCTGAGAGTATCATTGTTAGATCGTAGGATATCAGCATCTTAACCTTTTTAGTTATTGCCAAGTTGCTCTCTACAGTGTCCCGGCTAATTTACATTCCTTTTAGTGGTACAAGAAGTATTCGGTTATTCCAAATCTACACCAAATTAGAGTTTTCAAATTTTTAATTTGTCATTCTGATGGATATGAAATAGTGTGTCACTGTATTTTTCATTTTTATTTCCCTGCTGATGGAGTATCCTTTCCAAATGTATAATAGGCACCCAGTTTTCTTTACTCCTGAGTTGTACATGTTTATGTTGTTTGCCTATTTTTGTTTTTGGTTGTTTATCCTTTTTTCTTATTGATTTTAGGAGTTTTAAAATATGTATTGTATGCTAATCTTTATTTAGTTATGGTCTTGCAAATATCTTATGCTAGTCAATGACTCATCTTTTCACTGTTTTCTGTGAATATAAGTTAATTTCAATATAGGAAATGTATTAATCTATTTAAAAAGAACGCTATATTTAAATAGCATAATATTTCTAAACTTCCAGATAAACTTAACTTAGAAACCATTCCCTCTATCCTAATTCTCAATTCCAAAAATCCAAAATATAAAGTACATTTATAGGCATCATTTTATTTTATCAAAGCTGACTGAGCAGTCATCTAGAGCAGTGATTTTCAGCCTTTTTCATCTCAGGGCACACATAAACTAATTACCAAAATTCTGCAGCCCACATAAAATATTTTGCCAATCTGACAAATAAAATATGTATACTCTTTATTGATTTACAAAAGTATAATAGTAACTACCTATCTTTTTTGCTCCTAAGTGACTTTTTAAAAAATCAGGTGCCTTTACTTGTATATAGTATATAAGGATTTCTGGTACAAAGAATTAACCAATCAGGCTGAACCTTATTATGCAATATGACCAATAATATGCACCTCTGTTATATGACTTATATATTTATTGTTCAAGACAGGGCATTCACATCGGTCAGCTATTGTTGTGTTGGCTGTTGTCATGTTTCACTTGACAGCCTAAGGGAAAAGAGGTCAATGCCCCTAACTAAATAGTCATGTATTGCATGTTTTAAAAATTCTTGCAGCACACCGGTTGAAAATCGCTGATCTAGAGGAAAATAATAATGTTAAAAGAAAAATGCTGAATTTCACTTACTGTGGTTTTTAACTTTTAGTGTTATGTGCTTTCTAACTATTTTGAAAACAGTTATCTGTAATAATTGACAACATAAGAAAAAAGAGTTGGAAGATTTTAGTGAGGAAAAGACTAGCCATTAAAAAATAGTTATAATTTATAACTATTTAGTGATAATATATTAATGAAATAATATATAAAATGTTTACAGTGTTTAGCCAAAGGTAGGTGCTAGATAGTTGTATATGTTAATTTTTTTAATGTAACTAAAAATTTGGACCTTTAAGAAATGAAAAGTTTGTTGGTATTTTGATTTTGTATGTGGTCATAAACTTTAAGAAATAATGTTTTCTTGAATTTCAATTTAGTTTTAGGCTTCTGCTTTCTGATTCTTTGAACTGGGTTTCTGTCCAAAGTGATTTCCAAATGTTTGAACCATTCCTACACAATATGTCCAGGGCATGTTCATCAGCTACTTGTTCTTTTGCCCCATTTGATTAGGGGAGACAATAGAAGATGCTGTTCGGAGAGAAGTAGAAGAGGAAAGTGGTGTCAAAGTTGGCCATGTTCAGTATGTCTCTTGTCAACCATGGCCAATGCCCTCTTCCTTAATGATTGGTTGCTTAGCTGTGGCAGTGTCTACAGAAATTAAAGTTGACAAGAATGAAATAGAGGATGCCCGCTGGTTCACTAGAGAACAGGTAAAGTTCAATTTAATTTCCTTCTATTGATTGTTCTCTGACTGTATCGGTTTAAGCATGCAGCAAAGATACTTGTTTTCAGCAAGTTGAATGAATGGCTGAGGCCTCTCATCATGCATGGATTACAGTGTAATCAATGTGTCCTATGTTAAGTCATTCTCTGAGATTCTTCTAGTAATGCTGATTCTGTGCCATTTTCTAATCAAATGCCATTCCTTTGGATTAATACCTTTTAATGGACTGAAAATAGATACCCATTATTTCAGAGATGAAAAACAGGAATATTGTTTTTAGACATTTTGTATTTTAATTATAGCTTTAAAACAGTTTTCTCTCAAAAAATCTATAATAACCTATAATAATAAAAGCATAATATGCTAATTAGACTGGACATGCTTCCTTCCTGACAAAGCTGCAGCGGGCGGGGGCCGAGGCAGAGACGGCAGAGGCCCCTGGCCACAGTGGTGGGTGGGGCCTCTGCCCGTGTAGGAATATCGTGCATCAGGCCTCTAGTAGTATAAAAAGCTTAAAATCTGTGAAAAATTCTTGTTCAGTTTAAAATATACTTAAGGATAAGAATGAAAAAACTCACAAGAACTTTTTGAAACACCATTAAGTATTATAATGAGAGATAAATTACTTGGCTGTGTTTTGTATAACCCAGAGTATTTGTATAGAAAACAAATGGATATACTTCAGTATTGAACACCTGAAATCCTTCTGACTATGTCTAAATAAAATTGATTTGCTCAACCTCCAAAAGTAGAAATTAGAATTTTTTTTCAGAATTTTGTAAAATGGAACCTATTACAAAAGTTGACTTTACTTTGAAAATAAGTGTGGAGCATATACTTAGCTTTTTCATGACTTTATTTTCTCAAATATTTTAAAAATTGAATCACAAACTCATTGAAGCAACTAAAGATGCTGTACTAAATTTTGCATGGTGAATATAGATGTTAATCACTTTCTACTGTTGTTATTCACTATAAAAGTTCTCACATTTAAGTTGAATTGTATAAGCATAGAAATAATATTTAAGTATGAGAGTGTTGAAATCCTAATACATTTTATTATGTATATTTTAGGTTGTGGATGTTCTGACCAAAGGGAAGCAGCAGGCATTCTTCGTGCCACCAAGCCGAGCGATTGCACATCAGTTAATCAAACACTGGATTGGAATGAACCCCAATCTCTAAATCAATAACTAGACTTTGACTGAGTACTAATTGATTTCTAATACTACTTATTTCATCACTGCTCTTTAGAATGTCACAATACAAAATATCATATTGGGTGTCTAAAATATTTTCAAAGTGTACTTTTCATCTTAACCACAGAATTCTTAACTTTATAAATTACAACATTGCCTCAGATTTTGTTAAATCTGGATCATCCTTCTGTAAAGAGTTTTTTTGGGGGTTTTTTGGTTGTGCTCCATAATTTTATCTCACAAAACCATATTTCTAATAAGAGAAACCATGTTGTAAAGAAGTATGTTTTAAAAATGTAGGTAACCTAAACTCTTGTAAGCATTAGACCAGACATTAAAGACCCAACACTGAAATTAAACATATTCTAAAGGAATTCTCAAATATCAGATTTAAATCTCAAATAGATGTACATCTATATATATAAAACACTAATATGCAAATAGACCGAATGGTGGAATAACCAAACAGTCACTATGAAGTGAGCTGACCACCAGGGGGCGCGCGTGGAACATGATGGGCATCGGCAGCAGGCCGCAGAGCGCAGAACATGGCAGTTGTTGACTGCGATGGGATGGTGGAGCAGGTGAGCCAGACCAGGGTGGGGCGCCAGCTGCTGTCATTGGGGCGAGCCTCTGGTGGTTACTGAAAATTCTTTGTTCCCACACACTGCCCGGATCACTCAGTGCCGTCAGCGGGTGCGAGTGGCAGCTGCCGGCCCCGATCACCCTTCAGGGCTTCTCCACCTCCCCCTGCTCCTGAGGGCCAATCGGAGCCGGCAGCCACCTCTCACACCTACTGCCGGCACCAGAGCTGCCACTTGCACCACTGCTGACACCCAGCACCAGTCCCAATCGCTCAGCACCGTCAAAGGGTGTGAGCGGCGGCTGCTGGCCTCAATCACCCCTGAGGGTTTCTCCACCTCCCCCTACTCCTGAGGGGCGATCAGGACAGCAGCTGCCACTCACACCCACTGATGGCACCAGACCCGCTTGTACCCACTGCTGGCGCTGGCCCCAGTCACTCCCCGCTGTCAGCGGGTGCGAGCGGGGCTGGCACCTTCAGTGCATGGGAGCAGCAGGGGCAGGAGCAGGGCTGCTGGCAGATGGGACCAGAGGCCACAGTGGGAGGTGCCAGGCGGGAGCATGGAGGATGGGCCAAGACCCGCCCCTGTGCCCACCGCAGCTTCATGGCCCACAGTTCCTTTCAACGTGCACAAATTTGTGCACCAGGCCTCTAGTATTTAATAAAAACTGACTTTATGTCTTATCTTTTTTGAGAAATTAGACAAAATAATTTTAATGAGTTTTGAGCTTGCTTTTTCAATCTTCCCATTACCATAAAGTTTCAGTTATCAGTAGCTGATTTTTTCTCATCTTCCCATTGTAATAAATTGTTTTCTCCTGGTTCCATTGTTCTAGCAGTGATACAGTTACAGTGCTGCTACTAGTCTATTTCATCAGTGTTAAGAATTTTCTATTTTGATAACTCTACTAGTGATCAGAATAAGTGAGAGCATACTATTTTATCTGGGACCTCCTCCTTAAATCTAAAATTAAATCTTCAATTAATCTGTTCTACTCAAAGTCTTAAGACAAATCAGGATTCTGTGCTTTTTCACTGAAATTAAACATATTTGAAAGGAATGTTCCTTAAAGGTCAGATAGCTTTACATATTTTTAAAAAATACTGGCTTTATGGCATTTTCTGATACGGGTTGTATCTGCATTAACAAAAAATTGTATAACCATTACTCATTTTATTAAATGCAAATATAACATTTTTATTTTGGCCTTAAATCATCACATTCTAAGAAATCTTTGTAAAATAAATATATCTTAGAAATGAATCAGTAAGATTCTAGAGAAAATAAATTATAGTAATTCACAATTTTGCAACATAGAACTATATTTTACAAGGCTGTTTTGAAATTGTCTTAAAAGCTAATGCTTAAATATATAAATTTATATAATTTGGCTCTATACTATAGTATGTTAGCACTGGAAGAGAGTTTAAGGATAATATATATAGTTCATTGCCCTTCTTTTATAGATAAGGTAAAAGAAATCCTAAAAAGTGAATTTAATCATTAAAGGTGAATTTAAATAACTTTAATACAATTAATTGTAATTACAATTAAGTAACTTAATTACACAGTTATACTGTGTAATCTAGTGCAGGTTTCTGCTCTAATAGGAAGTAGAAACTATTACTAAAAGTATTTGCAGGGATGAATCAAAATAACAGGTGATAATAAATTTAGTTTACCAAATATTATTAACATTTTAGATACTAAAATTTATTAACTTAAATAATTTTATTAGATAAAACTTTATTTTACTGATTAAACAATGGTTTTCTTAGTAATTGATGAAGACTTATTGATAGCAGGACTTTGACAAAATTAAGACACAGGACATTTAGGTACATAATAAAATCTGAACTACATTGATACTTAGAAAATAACTTGCCTTGATTATTATGAAGCATAATGACTTAAGGTTCAGTTTTATTTCAAGTGTACTTTTAATACATACAGGTCCCAAGATTACATAAAAAATTTCAGGTTTCCATAATAGGATAGCAAAGTAAAATACAAAGTTATCAACAAAATATAGTTATAAATTTACTTTTGATATTTAATCCTGTACTCAGGGAAAATCAGTATCTAAGTAAATTATTGTTTTAATAATTATTCTTAAATTGCTAACCTCTGAGAGGTGAATAGCTACATTAAGTAGAAGGAATAGCCAAAAAATGGTAGCAGTTCAAGTGCCAAGAATGTATTCTACTGGAAATGAATGTAACAATACATTAAAATTTTTACCTATTTTCTGTTTTGTGTGTTATGTGTGGTTTTTAATGTTTTGATGTCTTCTGTAAAATATGGAATAAAACAAATTTTAGTTATTATCTGTTTAATCCTATATAATAAAAGGGTAATATGCAAATTGAACCTAACAGCACAGGCCGGGCTGAGGGACCCCTCAAGTGCACAAATTTTTGTGCACCGGGCCTCTAGTATGTAAATAAAAAGCACAAAAACCTTTTTAAAGTTATTCTATTGGAAGACTTAAATATTTTGTTTAAATCTTTTTAATTGTATAAGTTGGGTCATATATATGTATATATGTCTGACACACAATGACCTACATATACATGTCAATAATTTATCTTCACATTTAAAGTTATGTATTTAGCCTAATGTCTGTTTTATTACTTGTCCAATATTACCAATCTTTGCATTTTGAATTTCTCATTTGTTTATTGGTCAAGGAAGGACTAGAAGAATTAGAAGCCTACATATTTTATTTAATTGGAAAAATGACTAACTCTTTTAAAGATCAGGTAAGGAATATCAGTAAGGACAGAAAAGAATGGAACAACCGAGGTGAGACCATGAGATGGAAGGAGAAAGTATAAATTTCTTAATAAACTAAATTAACTATCATATGAAAACAGTAGATAGAACTGATCCTTGAACTGTGTTGTTAATGTGTATATAGCAAAATACTAGGGGGAAATGTTCTATAAAACAAATCTATTATTTAGAATAAAATTTCCACAATGCAAATTTTATTAGGGATGAGAGCGTTATTAGGTTCTGAATATTATATATATACTAAAGGCCGGATGCATGAAATTTGTGCAAGAGTAGACCTTCCTTCCCCCGTCTACTGGCACCAGCTTCCCTCTGACACCCAGGACCCGAAGGTCACCTGGTCTAATTAGCATATAACGCTTTTATTATTCTACTAGAGGCCCAGTGCATGAAATTCGTGCATGGGGGTGGTCCCTCAGCCTGGCCTGCACCCTCTCCATTCTGGGACCACTTTGGGGATGTCCGACTGCCGGTTTAGGCCCGATCCCAGGAATTGGGCCTAAACCGACAGTCAGACATCCCTCTCACAATCCGGGACCGCTGGCTCCTAACTGCTCACCTGCCTGCCTGCCTAATCACCCCTAACCCCTCTGCTTGCCTGCCTAATCTCCCCTAACCACCTCTGCCTGCCTGATTGCCTCTAACTGTCTCTGCCTCAGCCCCCACACCTGAGACCCAGGCTTTTCTCCTCTGGCCAGCCACAGGCACCCAGGAACCAGGCTTCCCTCCCTCTGGCCAGCCACAGGCACCTGGGACTCAGGCCAGCTTCACCCAGGCCGGCCACAGGTGCCCAGGACTGTGGGCGGTTTCGCCCGGGCCTGCTTTGTCAGGAAGGATGTCCGGAAGGTCGTCTGGAAGACGTCTGGTCTAATTAGCATATTACCCTTTCATTAATATAGATATATGCAAATTGAACAAATGGCAGAACCACCAGTCGGTGGAGGGTGGGGCCGGCAAGCAGGCAGCGTCAGGCCAGCCAAGGTGCGTGCCAGCAGGCAGAGGGAGGGGACGGTGATGGGGGGAGGAAGTGGCAGTGACCAGCAGCAGCGGAGGGGCAATGGGGGGGCGGGGCCACGCTGGCCAGCACCATCCCCTGATGGGCCACCCAGTTGCCTCCCACAGAGGGAAGCCAGCAGCGGGAGCTGTTGCGGGGTGATGGGAGTGGTGCCTTCCCCTGATCAGTCCAGTCACCTCCCACAGAGGGAGGCCAGGGGCAGCGGCAGCGGTGGGGTGATGGGGGCGGCGCTGTCCCCTGATTGACCTGCCTGGTTGCCTCCCACAGAGGCCAGACTGCAGCTTAGGCCCGCTCCCTACAGCATTCCCTGAGGGCTACCAAACTGTGAGAGGGCGAAGGCTGGGCTGAGGGACCTCCCCACCGCCACCCCTAGTGCACGAATTTTTGTGCACCAGGCCTCTAGTTATAGATATATGTGCATGTATGTGAGGCATGAGTGGGGTGGGCATTGAGTGAAATTTGTGTGTGTGCTACACTTAAAAGGGCCAGTTTTCTTTAGTAGAAAACTAGGAAAAAGTAAATTCAAGTCCAAAATTAAGAGTATCTATCTACAAATGTAAAAGATCTAGGTTGTGAGACACTTACAAAGGGGTGGACAGTTTGACTTCAGTGCAGATGGGAAAGGGTGCTCGATAAGGGGGCCAAATGCTTGGGAGCTTTGACACCACAGTGGTAGATGAGAGACAGACACACAGTATATTTTGAGAACTATTTTGAGGAGACAAATAATGTTGCCAAGAGCCTCCATCTTCAAAAAGAGTCTCATTGGTCAGGAGACAACTGGAAAGGAATTGTTTGTGAAAATAAACTCAATGCTGAAAATGACTATTTTTTTTTCTACACAGCATCTTATCTTCCCCCCTGCCTCCTCCCACCCCCCACCCCCCGGGACAGTAGATTTTCAAATAATTCAATTTATTTGCCCAAAGTAGAAATGGTCAAAGGAAAGTTAATCAAGATGGCATGGGAGGAAATGGGTAATTAGAAGCCTGAGTTATTGTTTGAGGAAAAAAACTCTCAACTATAAAATGAATACTTGGATCTATTAATGGGGCAGGCAAGTTCCTCATTCTATTTTCACTGAAGGATATGCACATGTGATTGCACTCGGTGGAAGCAGCACTTTTCACTTTTCTGTATTCCTTCAGGAATACTCGTTTCTCTTTTGCTGTTAAGCAGACAGCACCTAGCATTGGACAGTAGATATGTCTCCTATTCACAATTCCCATTATAATGATGCTGTACAGAATAGTGGGGGTAGCTATGAAATTTTAAAACACATTTTAAGTTAAAAAAATAAACCTTTCTGCTAATGGAAACATTTTTTCTTTCTAACTAAAAGTCTGATAAGAAACAAGCTACAGCATGAAGGATGAAAGCATGCCCTGGCTTCCCATTCCTGGGCTCATGGGAACTATACCAGACCATCCCCTTGTCTCACCCCTGATGGATTAAAAACATTCCTCTAATCGCTTGCGAGGTGGCCTCATACTTAGTAATGTGTAAGTTTCAGCCAGGAGTAGAAATTGAAAATGGTACTACTTATATCTAGTTTAGAGTAGAGGAAGTGGACAAGTGGTCCAGTCTGAAGTTTATTTTTGGTTACTTTTTACTCGGCCCATTTTACTCTAGTCCCAAATCGTAGTCAATTGGAGCAGTGTGAGGTTTCGAACACCTCAATAAAATACCTTATAAATATTTATTACTGCTTTCAGATAGCAGTAAGCTGAAGTCATCTCTGTCAGCAGGGGTAAAAACGATTTAAAATGCCATTGATCCAACAGCTTTGCTGCTAAGAGTTATTTTGCTTTTGTTGCTGGGCTTACCTGTTATGAAACAAGTTTGAAAACTCTAGTGCCAAACAGGCCGTATGGTTTGGAACTTCAAATAAGATGCCCTCACAATGGGTGCAAATTCAAACCTCAGGGGCTGCGATGGTTCGATCTGCCCTGCGTCTTAGGGCTTCAGTAGGATTGTAGCCATGAGTGGGAAGCCAGGAAGAACTTGGTGTGGGAGATATGCCATCAGTACTAATAAATTGTAAATTTAATTCACCTTCAGATTTCTGAGCCTTGTTAAAATTACTTTTTGCTTGTTCTTTCTGATATATTTCTAAGAACGAACAGATCTCTACTTACAGTAAGCTCCTAAGAAAATAGAACTCTAACTTATTCTCATAATATTAATACTATTTACATAGGACTTTATATATAGAATGTTGACAATTATTGTTTTTTTAATCCTTAAACAGTCCTATGAAATACGTATTAATACTGTAACATTATGTCCATTTACAATTGGCATAGAGGAGTTAACTTTCTCAAAGTCAGCATGTTAATAAATAGGAGAGCCAAAACTTGAACCCAAGTCTTTCACTCCAAATCCTTTCCCTACCAGCTATTTTAGAGAAGTTCCTTAATAATGCTACATTGGCAAAAGCACATCCAGTCTCGATATCCTCTTTCAATTCCTTAAATTCTGGTCATTTTTCAGATTGGGTCTTCTATTATTATCATACTTTTTTTTTTTCCCCACAACCTTCAATGCCTTATTTGGTTCCCAAATTTCTATCTCCAACTGTCTGTTAGACATATTTGTTTGGACATCTCAGAGCCTCCCACATACTACATATGTAAAATTATCTTTTCTCCCAGGCATGTTCCTGTTTCTACATCCCTATCTCAGAGGTCTTGCAAGGTCATCATGAAACTTTGATATTGTTATCTTTGTCTCTCACCCTACCCTACCCTACAGCCAACCCTTTTATGTTGGTTCTCTCTCTCCTCTCTCTCCTCTCTCCTCTCTCCTCTCTCCTCTCTCCCCTCTCCCCTTTCCCCTCTTCTCTCTCTCTCTCTCTCTCTCTCTCTCTCTCTCTCTCTCTCTCTCTCCACTGTCACCACCCTACTCAAGGCTACTCACCTGATGTCTAGCTCAATTTAGCTTCCTAAATTAATCTCCCTACTTCAAACTTTTACTCCCAATCCATTCTTCACACTGCAGCCAAGGAGATCTTACTAAAGGGCAATCTAATCTAGTCTTTTACTTACTCTTATTCAGAAAAACTCCTCTGTGGACAAAGGATCAAGTCCAATTTCCTTAGCATAGCAATTTACCTCCAACTCTCTTTCTTCCAACCCCTTATATTTATGTTTTTTGGGGGAAAAACCACAGACAAGCCTTCTAAAATTTTATAATGCATTGATAACATTCATTAAGGATCATCTGAATAATTATAACCAATTTTATAAGCTACTAGGTTAAATAGAAGTGTTTCACTCATTTAAAAATTCTAAACTGAATTTCCAAACTATATTTCCATTTGCATACTTCAAAGTATTTAAAAAATTCTAGATCAAGGCCTTTATTATTTATCCCAGTTTTAACAAATAAGCACTTGAGTCTAATAAGTCAAATGACTTCACAGGATATGGAAATAGAACTCAAATTTAAATCTTTCTAATGAAAGCCTATAACCTCCACCATACCATACACCGTACTGCTTCTGCCCCTCTATGTACTACACAAAGACAAGTGAATTAGCCGATAAAGAGCCAAACTAGATCATTTAAGTTTTATTTTTTTCTTGTTTCTTCTCATCTGCACCACGTGAACATCATAGCTGTGTTTCATAAACGCCCCTATATCCAAGCTAAGCCACAAGAGCACCATTGTGCACTAAAAATATATTTGAAAATAAACAGACTTTAGGAATAGTTAAGACAGATAATAATAGACCGATTAAAGGATGCTAGATCATTCCTGACACTGCATAAGATTAAATATGGTAATCAGATTTTGGATTTAGACAACCCCAGATAAATCCAAAGTAGAACAAGATGAGGTCTTCAAATCTCTACTTCATTTTCTTGCCTTTCAAAATACATATTTGCATTTAATTCATGTCTCCTTCAGAGCTGAGGAATTTATGAAGGCTTTACCCAGGTGAGCTGATTATATGTTCTTTTTACTTTTTTCTTCTTTTCTGTTCTGTTTTGAATGAAGCAGTCTCTATTTTAATCCTTGTTTTCATAAATTAGTTGCTTAGCAAAGGGAAACTTTTTTGAATATTATATATGAGGACACTTTAACAATGTATTTCTTTACAGTCACAGAAAGTCCAACAGCTGTTTGTAACTGACTCTGTCATTAGAGAGGATGGATGCATCCTAAAAAGTTCTCAATAGTCAATGTGTTTAGGCCTCTTTTATTTAGGCTAAGAAAGACATCATATGCACAGTTGAATAGCTACCAGCCATATCCTAATTTGGTTATTGAAATAAATTGTGCATTTGGAAAGCAAGGAAAATGCAATTGACAAGCTAGGCTTCTAAGCATAATTGAAATTCATTCTGAATTCAAGGACGGTCAGTTTCATTTCAAAGCAGTAATGTTTGTTTTGAATTCCTATATTCTGCTTTGTTTCCATTGCGGCATTAATTTACTACCAAATGTAAATTTGATTTTAATAAATCACCAAATGATTTTCTCATCTGGTTTAGTTAGTAGAATTTTTCTTCATTAACTTTACCTTAATTTCACTTACATGTTTTTACTTGATTTTTAAAATATATTAATCACCCAAAACATTGTAATCTGATCTCAAGAAAGAAGACATCAAAGATTACTTTTTCCTATGACAATAATTGCAATTACTCTGAGATTTAAAACAATTTCATAGGCAAATATTCTGGCTAATATTTTTGTGTAAATAATCCCAAATCAAACTTTGCAAAATGATCAGGAATTCAGACAGTCCTTGCCTTCCTCATTCTCACTCAGAATTTAAATATTAGATGGCTATTAATCTCCCTTTTCTTCTCCCAGCATGTAAGCATTAGTTGTTTTTTATTCTAGTGTCAGATTATCCTAAGGTTGAATAAGTACCCTCAAATTATTTATTTGGAAAGAAAGCAAAAATAAATTTCTATTGTCTACTTATTATTTTACATATTCTCCCAGTTACTAACAATTCGCTTTTTAAAATTTTTTATATGAAGGCATTTAACTTCTCAAACAAATCTGTAGTACCCATGTGAGTAAATTATAATCAGGAAATCAGCATGCTCATAAAATAGTTTTGGTGTGTTCTTTTCAAGAGGAAAATCATCCAATAACCAAATTTTCAAACAGGTCTTTAAAATGACATACCAGGAACTGAGATGTGATGGGTTAAATTCTCAACCCTCTCAACAGCCATGAAGCCTCTTTCAGAGACTGATTCCAGATTATTTTTGCAATAGCAATAAAAATTCTCAATATGATCTGACTTGTGAAGGTATACAGTAATTACACAAAACACAATGGTATGTTGCTCCTATCTCATGGGACTGCCCACGCCTCAGTGAATTTGAGAGATGCGATGAAATGTTAGCACTAATTATCTGCCCAATATAAACCCAATCCTAATGTAATTAAATTAACCTGGCAGGTTCAATCTAACCATAATCTATCATTCTAAGCATAATTCTCATCCTTAGCCAGACTGCAATTTACACACTTTTTTTTATGATAATGGGCAAAGATACAGTACAGTAGTTCAAGCTATGCAAAAGGAAATCCAGAAAATATCAAGCATAAAATAATGTAAAGTGTCCTATGGGACTTGAGTGAATAGAAATGGGTTTCCCAAGATCGATTCTGAAAGACCCTGTGCTGGTCAGGTCAGAGTAGGAGAAAACTATAATCACAGATTTCTCAGACATAGCAATTGAAAAAAATTCAGAGTAGCTAGCATTCTAATTGCAGTTGAAGAGGGTGACTTCTCTTTCTATACTGATATCTAATTTATGCATCATTCTGCATGTGGGATTAGCTAAACTTGCACTCTAATACTCCTTCTAAAACCAAAGAGTAAATTAAGCAAAGCAAAATACACTTCTTTAGGGTTTTCTAGTCTAACAATGTCATGATAATAATACATAGAGTAAGGCTGTACCTTCTAAAGTGAGTGACACATACCACTACTGGTCTGCAAAATGGTTTCGGATGGTGCACGATGGAGATATTTTTGTTATTTTTTATTTATTTGTTTTTGTTTTCATGAATATTTGCTACACCCCAGATTTTCACATATAGTACTGTCTAGTATAAAGCTAACGTAAAAAGTTTAATGAATCAATAAACTATTAAGCAAATAACAGCACAGCTATTTCATGGAGGTAGTAAGACTCATGAAAGTGGTACACAAATGACTGAAGCTGGAAGCAAATAGTGCCAGTTGCATTCAGTCATTCATTTCTTCACCCAACAAACGTTTATTAACCACTGTGTTCTTCCACATACTAGTATATGGAACAGGAACACATCAAAGTATAAGACAGACAAGATCTTCTTCCTTGTGGATCCTACACTTTGGTCCACATCCCTAGTGCTTCCTCAGAAGAGTAGGACAGGCTGAGGATGTATAGTATACACTGGGGTGTTTTCTCTTCCTTCGCTGGGCCTCAAAGTAAATTCCCTCTGGAGTTCTGTGGCTCAAATCAGGTTAACAATGGAGCAGCCGGGGATCTGGTTTAATCCCAGGAAGATAGTCTCACTGGGGGTGCTTCATAAAGAGCAATGCCCTGTAAATACCGGAGCTCTAAGAAGATGATGGATGCCCCATCATAAAAAGGAAGGTCAAGGTTTAGGTGCCTCACTCACCTCGCCAGACATCCCCCTTCTGAACACTTCCACACTAATCCTCCATGTACTTGCCGACCATTTTAGCTTACAGACAAAGTCAAACCCAAAATACAGCACAGGAACCCTTTCACTCTGAGAAGCCCAAAGTGAGCACAGGGAGACAAGCAGTGAAAATATGACATATCTTTCTTACTCTAGTGGCCCTGGCCTACTAATCTGACTTGCTAAGTCTTTATCTAAGTCATGTTTAGGGCAGATGAAAGCAAGATATCGAGGAATTAACACCTAAGATTGATTAAGGACACAATTTGGGTAGAGCCTCTACACTGGGCTGAGAAAAAATAAAAAATTATCTCTCAAGAAGGTTGTTTTTTTCCCTGTAATTTTGCTGATATAGAAAGAGAATCTTTTGTGCTTAAACCAAAATAATAATAATAAAATTTTTAAAAATAAGATAAAAAATTTAAACCTTAGAGGTACGGTCTGGGAGAGGAGGAATATGAAGTGAAGGGAAACGGAATTCATTGCAGGTCTCCTCAAGACTGCCTTAGGCCATTAAATATTTTCTTAATGAGCCTCCATTCCACCAGTTCAAAACTGTATCTGTTTCAACAGTGTTTCTGAAATCAGAATCACACGGGCTTGGAGGTTGGGTGCTTATTAAAAATGCCTAGTCCTGGGCCCCACCTCAGAATCTGAATCTACATTTTTAGCAAGTTGCTCAGTGATGCTTAAGCACTCTCACATTTGAGTAAATCCCTGTGCTAACCTATAAATTCCTTTCAGTTTGTATTATATTTACATTTTTATGTTAAGTTCAGCTCAGAATCTTGAGCCCATAGCAAGCCCAGTGGCAAATTCTTAAGGCTACCTCTGTGAGAAGTACACTGGGGTTTCTCCATTAGAAGTTTGCTCCTTTCTCTTGAATCATTCTATAAGAAAGTGAGAGAGGAAAAGGGGAGTTCTGGAAGCATGTCAGGAAGAGCCTCTACACTTAACACAGTAAAGCAATAAAAACCTTGCAAAAATCGTCAGCAGAAAACATGCCTCACTTTCCGAGGCTTGCCGTGATGGAGAAAGAAGTGAAGCAGTATCTCCGCACCATGCTTCCTTGGGCAAGTCACCACGGTACATCACTCTCAGCTCCCTCTGATGAGAAATGAGGGGTTGGGTAGGGGACCTCACACCTACCCATCCTGTCCAGCAAAGGGTAGACACTTTTGGAAGTGGAAGAGATTCTCATTTTTAGTTCATCCTTCCCTTCCTTTACTGGTATTACTTAATGTATCAAACTTTATTAAATACTGAGTTTAATTTTTTTCTGGTTTACAAATATAAATTTTTACCTAGTTTTTAAAACGTTAATAATAATAGTTATAATAACAATAATATATCCCCACTGCACAATGCTCTCTTCTGTCTGCATTTTATTTCTGCAGGAATTCTGATTTAACTTGTATAAGGTAGGCTTCTTTTTAAAAAAATATATTTTATTGAATTATTACAGAGAGGAAGGGAGAGGGATAGAGAGTTAGAAACATCGATGTGAGAGAAACATTGATCAGCTGCCTCCTGCACACTCCCTACTGGGGATATGCCCACAACCAAGGTACATGCCCTTGACCGGAATCGAACCTGGGACCCCAGAATCTGCAGGCAGACGCTCTATCCACTGAGCCAAACTGGTTAGGGCTAAGGTGGGCTTCTTGTTCTTCAAGGATTACCCTCATCTACTTAATTATGTTTGATCCATTATAGGTCAAATGGGGTGATGGCATTCCTCCAAAGCTTATGTTTAAAGATAATTCTTTTGGCCCTGGCCAGTGTTTCTAAGTGGTTAGAGCATCAGGCCTATGCACCAAAGGGTGTTGGGTTCAATTCCCAGTCAAGGGCACTTACCTAGGCTGCAGGTTCACTCCTTGCACCCAGTCAGGGCGGGTGTCCGGGAGATAACCAGTCGATGTGTCTCACAACAATGTCTCTCTCTCTCTCTCTCTTCACCTCCCTCCTTCCCTTCCACTCTCTCTGAAAAGCAATGGAAAAAAATATCCTCAGGTGATATGTATTATTATTATTATTATTGTAATAAAGTGCTTTTATATTTATTCTTATGAACTCTACACATTAACAGATTAATGCTACAATGATTACCAAGAATCTCTTTTGCAGATAGACATGAATATTCTCTGTGAGATTCAACAACTACCCATTGTATGCTCAGGGAGAGGAAAAGTTGGTTTCATTGGACATGAGATTTGGATGTTTCTATTTTAAAATTTTAACCTAATAGATTCTAATATTTTACCAATATGAAAGTATATAAATATAGATATAAAAACAAAAGCTGTTCAGTTTCCAGCACTGGGAAATTTTTATTAATAACTACTGCCTAACAACCAAGTTCATTAAGTTTGTGTTTTTTTTTTTTTTAATTTTTCGCTTAAAGTATTACAAAGGGTATTACATAAGTGTCCTTTTTTTTCCCCCCGCCCTTGACAAACCCCTACCCTCCCTTACCCCCCAGTGTCTTATGTCCATTAGTTATGCTTATATGCATGCATACAAGTCCTTCGGTTGATCTCTTACTCCCCTCCCTCCTGCCCCCCAACTCTCTCTGGCCTTCCCACTGCAGTTTGGCAATCAGTTTGAGACAGCTCTGCCTCTGTATCTATTATTGTTCAAAAGTTTGTAATGGTCTTTATTATCCATGAATGAGTGAGATCATGTGGTATTTTTCCTTCATTGACTGGCTTGTTTCACTTAGCATAATGCTCTCCAGTTCCATCCATGATGTTGCAAATGGTAGGAGTTCCTTCTTTTTAACAGCAGCATAGTATTCCATCATGTAGATGTACCACAGTTTTCTAATCCATTCATCTACTGATGGGCACTTAGGCTGTTTCCAGATCTTAGCTATGGTGAATTGTGCTGCTATGAACATCTGGTTACATATATCCTTTCTGATAGGTGTTTCTGGTTTCTTGGGATATATTCCTAGTAGTGGGATCACAGGGTCAAATGGGAGTTCCATTTCCAATTTTTTGAGGAACCTCCATACTGCCTTCCATAGTGGCTGCACCAGTCTGCATTCCCACCAGCAGTGCACAAGTGTTCCTTTTTCTCCACATCCTCTCCAGCACTTGTCGTTTGTTGATTTGTTGATGATGGCCATTCTGACAGATGTGAGATGGTACCTCATTGTTGTTTTGATTTGCATCTCTCGGATGATTAGTGACTTTGAGCATGTTTTCATATGCCTCTTGGCTTTCTGAATGTCCTCTTTTGAAAGGTGTCTATTTAGATCCTTTGCCCATTTTTTGATTGGATTGTTTATCTTCTTTTTGTTAAGTTGTATGAGTTCCCTATAAATTTTGGAGATTAAGCCCTTATCAGATATGACGTTGGCAAATATGTTTTCCCAAGAGGTGGGTTTTCTTGTTGTTTTGTTGATGGTTTCTTTTGCTGTGCAGAAGCTTTTTATTTTGATGTAGTCCCATTTGTTCAGTTTCTCTTTAGTTTCAACTGCCCTAGGAGCTGTATCAGTGAAGAAATTGTTTTGGCATAAGTCTGAGATTTTGTTGCCTTTGTATTCTTCTAGAATTTTTATGGTTTCCTGTCGTACATTTAAGTCCTTTATCCATTTTGAGTTTATTCTTGTGTATGGTGTAAGTTGGTGGTCTAGTTTCATTTTCTTGCATATATCTGTCCAATTTTCCCAACACCATTTATTGAAGAGACTATCTTGGCTCCATTGTATGTTCATGCCTCCTTTGTCAAAAATTAATTGAGCATATTGGTTCGGGCTAATTTCTGGACTCTCTATTCTATTCCACTGGTCTATATGTCTGTTCTTGTGCCAACCAGGCAGTTTTGAGAACAGTGGCTTTGTAATACAGTTTGATATCTGGCATTGAGATCCCACCTACTTTGTTCTTTCTCAGGATCGCTGCAGCTATTCGGGGTCTTTTTTTATTCCAGATGAATTTTTGGAGAGTTCGTTCTAGATCTTTGAAGAAGGCCATTGGTATTTTAATGGGAAGTGCGTTGAATTTATAGATTGCTTTGGGTAGTATGGACATTTTAATGATGTTGATTCTACCAATCCAAGAACATGGTATGTTCTTCCATCTGTTTATGTCTTCCTCTATCTCTTTTTTCAGCGTCCTGTAGTTTTCTGAGTAGAGGTCTTTAACCTCTTTAGTTAAGTTTATTCCTAGGTATCTTAATTTTTTTGGTGCGATGGTAAATGGGATTGTTTTTCTAATCTCTCTTTCTGAAAGTTCACTATTGGTGTATAGAAATGCCTCAGATTTCTTGGGGTTAATTTTGTATCCTGCTACATTGCCAAATTCATGTATTAAGTCTAGTAGCTTTTTGATGGAGTCTCTAGGGTTTTGTATGTATAATATCATGTCATCTGCAAATAAGGACAGTTTTACTTCCTCTTTTCCAATTTGGATGCCTTTTATTTCTTCTTCTTGCCTAATTGCAATGGCTAATACTTCCAGTACTATGTTGAACAGGAGTGGTGAGAGTGGGCATCCCTGTCTTGTTCCTGTTCTTAGGGGAAATGGTGTTAGTTTTTGACCATTGAGTATGATGTTGGCTGTGGGCTTGTCATATATGGCTTTTATTATGTTGAGGTATGATCCTTCTATTCCCACCTTTCTGAGAGTTTTTATCAAAAATGGGTGTTGGATTTTGTCGAATGCTTTTTCTGCATCAATTGATATGACCATGTGGTTTTTTTCTTTCAATTTGTTTATGTGATGTATCACATTTATTGATTTACGGATGTTGTACCATCCTTGCATCTCTGGGATAAATCCTACTTGGTCATGGTGTATGATCCTTCTGATGTACTGCTGGATCCGATTTGCTAAGATTTTGTTGAGGATTTTGGCATCTATGTTCATGAGGGATATTGGCCTGTAATTCTCTTTCATTGTGATGTCTTTACCTGGTTTTGGTATTAGGGTGATGCTGGCTTCATAGAATGAGCTTGGAAGTGTTCCTTCCTCTTGAATTTTTTGTAGTAGTCTGAGGAGGGTAGGTTTTAGTTCTTCCTTGAATGTTTGGTAGAACTCCCCTGTGAAGCCGTCTGGCCCTGGGCTTTTGTTTGCTGGAAGCTTTCGGATGACTGCTTCAATTTCTTCCATAGTTATTGGCCTATTGAGGTTTTTAGATTCTTCCTGATTGAGTTTTGGAATGTTGTATTTTTCTAGGAATTTGTCCATTTCCTCCAGGTTGTCTAGTTTGTTGGAGTAGAGTTGCCCGTAGTATTGTTTAACAATCATTTGTATTTCTGTGGGGTCTGTTGTTATTTCGCCTCTATCATTTCTGATTTGGCTTATTTGGGACCTTTCTCTTTGCTTCTTGGTGAGCCTGGCGAGTGGTTTGTCAATCTTGTTTATCCTTTCAAAGAACCAGCTCTTGGTTTCATTGATTTTCTGTATTGTTTTTTTGGTCTCTATGTCATTGATTTCTGCTCTAATCTTTATTATCTCCTTCCTTCTGCTCACTCTGGGGTTTTCTTGTTGCTCTCTTTCTAATTCTTTGAGTTGTAGAGTTAGATGATTAACTGCCATTTTTTCTTGTTTTTTGAGATAGGCCTGTAGAGCTATAAACTTTCCTCTCAGGACTGCTTTCATTGTGTCCCAGAGGTTTTGGATTGTTGTGTTTTCATTGTCATTAGTGTCCAGGATGTTTTTAATTTCTTCTTTGATGTCATCGGTAACCCAATCAATATTTAATAACATGCTATTCAGCTTCCAAGTGTTTGAGTATTTTGGGTTCTTTTTATTGTAGTTTATTTCTAACATTATGCCATCATGGTCTGAGAAGATGCTTTTTATGATTTCAATCTTCTTGAATTTGTGGAGACTTTGCTTGTGACCCAATATGTGGTCTATTTTTGAATATGCCCCATGAGCACCTGAGAGGAATGTATATTCCGCAGCTGTGGGGTGAAGTGTTCTGAAGATGTCAATTAAGTCCATCTGATCTAGTGAGTCATTTAGGATTGCTGTTTCTTTGCTGAGTTTTTGTCTAGCGGATTTATCCAGTGATGTCAGTGGTGTATTAAAGTCCCCTACTATGATTGTATTGTTGTCGATCTCTCCCCTGATATCTTCCAGAAGTTTTCTTATGTATGTGGGTGCTCCTGCATTGGGTGCATATATGTTTACCAGGGTTATATCTTCTTGTTGTATTGATCCCTTTAGTATTATGAAGTGGCCTTCCTTATCTCTGGTTATGGCCTTCACTTTGAGATGTATTTTGTCAGATATAAGTATTGCTACCCCAGCTTTCTTTTCCTTTCCATTTGCGTGAAAGATATTTTTCCATCCCTTCACTTTCAGTCTGTGTGAGTCCCTTCTAATGAGGTGGGTCTCTTGTAGACAGCAGATGTATGGGTCATGTTTTTTTATCCATTCAGCCACTCGATGTCTTTTGGTTGGAGCATTTAGTCCATTTACATTTAAAGTTATTATTGAAAGGTACTTGTTTGTAGCCATTTCTTTTTTTGTGTGTGTGTGGCTGTTTTCTTTCTGAGCTTGATATTTCTTCTTTTTACACCAGTCCCTTTAGCATTTCTTGCATGGCTGGCTTGGTGGTGATAAACTCCCTTAGCCCTTTTTTTTTGTCTGTGAAGCTTCTTATTTCCCCTTCAATTTTGAATGATAGCCTTGCTGGATAGAGTATTCTTGGATTCAGTCCTTTGCTTTGCATCACTTTGTAGATTTCCGTCCATTCTTTTCTGGCCTGATGTGTTTCTGTTGAGAAATCATTTGATAATCTAATGGGAGATCCCTTGTATGTTACTTTCCGTCTCTCTCTTGCAGCCTGTAAGATTCTCTCTTTATCCTGAACATTTGCCATGGTAATTATGATGTGTCTTGGTGTGGGTCTTTTCAGGTTCACCTTGTTTGGGACTCTCTGGGCTTGTGTGACTTTTTTCTTCCCCACCTCAGGGAAGTTTTCTGATATTATTTCTTCGAATAGGTTTTCTAATCCATGTTCATCTTTCTGTTGTTCTGGCACCCCTATTATTCGTATGTTGTTTCGTTTCATGTTGTCCCAAAGCTCCCTTAGGCTCTCCTCCTGTCTTTTAATTTTTTTCTCCATTTGCAGTACAGTTTGAGTGTGTTTTGCTTCCTTGTCTTCTAATTCACTGATTCGGTCCTCCGCTTCTCCCAGTCTACTGTTGATACTTTCAATGGTGTTTTTTATTGCAGCTATGTCGCTCTTCATTTCTTCTTGGGACTTACTTAGGTTGTTGATTTTTTCACCTGTTTCTTCTAGCTTCTTGCATACGTAGTTGAGTTTTTCATCTGTTTCTTCTTGCTTCTTGAACATCCGGTGCATGTACTCTAGGAACCTTATTCTGAATTCTTTTTCCGTCATGTTGCATATCTCTGTCTCACTTAGCTGCTTTTCTGGCGAGTCCTCCTTTTCTTTCCTTTGGGGGTTTCTTTGTCTACCCATGTTTGATCTCACTGACATTACTAGTTGTTGAATCGTTCAGTGGCTGGACCCTGGGTGGCAGTGGCTGCTCCCTGGGTGGCAGTGGCTCCTCGGTCTGTGGTTGCTCCTTGGGCGGTTGTGGTAGCAGCGGCTCCTCTGTTGATAGCAGGGCCTCTGATGGGTGCTGTTCACAGTTGTGGTGGCTCTTCTGGCTGGTGGAGGGAGGCTTCAGACGCAGCAACTGTTCCCCAGGCAGAGCGTGTGGTGATCAGGAGGCCGCTGTTGCTTGAATCTGTTGCGTTGATTTAGAGGCACAAAATACAACACAACAAGGCACAACGTACCAGGCACTGAACACTATTGTATTTACGATATTACTAACCCCAAATAAAGGTGGCCACCCGAGCTAAGAGAGTTGGGAGATAAGGGGGAAAGAAGAGAAAAAGGTAGAAGAGAAAAAAGAAAGAAAGAAAAAAAGGAGTGCAAAGATGAGATTGGAAAAGGGAGGGGAAAAAGAGGAGGGAAAAAAAAAAAGAAAAAAAGTAAGAGAGAAAAGAAAGTGAAGTGTAAAAGGGGGAGAGACTATTTATGTGAGGAGAAAACTCCTATAGGTCCGCCACTAATACCAACAAATTGCAGCAACAGATTCCTGGAGATGAATACAAACTACAAACAACCAATAATATCAAGCGACGCAAGGGGACAGAGAAGCGCAGAAATAACCGGAGGGGGGGGTAGAGGGAGGGGCAGGAAAATAAAAAGAATAAGCAGTCTAACCTTACAAACACTCAAAAAAAAAAAAAAAAAAAACAAAAAACAAAAAACAAAAAAAAAAAATATACTCGTCAATCAGGCAAACAACGATAAAACAATAGAGAGAGAAAAGAAGAAGAAGAGAGAGAAAAAAAAATGGATAGTGAAGGAAGATGAGGGAAAGGTGTATAAGGATTTAGAACAGGGGATTGGACATAAGATATTTAAGCAGGGTTAAATTTTGACAGAGGATAAAAAGAATAGGGAAGATCTAAAGCTGGAGTAGGGTAAGAGAAACAGGACAGCAAAAGGGAGAAAGTGGGGAAGATTGTTTAGCACAGAGGCAAATTGAGGTAGAGAAAAATGTTGCTAAAGGAACGATGAAAATAGAATGGAGAACATTAGTCCCAAAATAAAATAAAGACAAGATAAAATGACACTTTAAAAAATGGTAAAATGGTAGCGGTAATAATACTAGTTAAAAATAAAAATGTAGTAGCTGAAAGGGCAAAATCGGGTGATGGAGAAAAAAGAAAAATGAAAAAAAAATGTTTTCTTAGTTAAAAGGAGAAAAAGTAATTTAAAAAAATAAAAATAAAAATGTGCAGTAATGCAGGTGCTTCAGATCTTCTACTCTTCTTATTGGCACGCCCGGAATTCAGGAGAATGTTGACTTTCCCTCTGATACACTGTTCCTCCTTGTTGTAAGCCACAGTCCTTATTGCCTTATCTGTATTTACAGAGGAGTCAGTTCGTGGCTCTGCCTCTGGGTGGCAGTGTGTCTGGGTTGACCTCCGAGGCTATAAGTTCTCTCCGACCAGGAGCTGCCTATTGTACCTGAACCAGCTCCGCCCAGAGGTGGTTCCCCCGGCGCCACTCCCAGTTCTGTTTCCCAGGCTCCCCAAAAACAATCTTCCCCTACAAGCTCTGCTAGTGACCCCAACTGGGCACTCACATGCACTGGGCTCAACAATCAAACTCACAGAAGTAAGAGGAAGTGTGCGAACAAGAGCCTGGGAGGCTGTTCGAACTCGCAGGGTTCCACCCTCCAGAACAGCGCGGAGTGTCTGCGCGCGCTCAAGCCCCCGGCAACAACAAGTAGCCGGCTAACAGGGAAACTCTGAGGCAGCCCCTTTGCATCCAGTCCAACTATGGGCTCATCTATAGTGTCACCTTCTGGCAGCAGCCCTGCGGGAGCCCTCCCCACTTGCGAGACACGCTGGCCTCTATGGGCACGGATTTTGGAGAGCGCGGATTTTGGCGGACGCAGATTTTCCCCTGCGCCCGCACGCGCGTTCCTCGCTCCAACCTGAACTGCGAACCGCACCTTTGAGGTAAGTCTAACCTTTCCGTGGAGGGGTGCAGGTCTCCCCTTGGCTCTTGCAGTCGCGCTGTTTGCGAATCGTTGCCTCCGGGTTAGTAGCCGCTGGGTTAGTAGCCGATCTCTGGATGCCGGTAAACGCTGCCTGAGATGGCGCAGTCTCGCCACTGCGCTGGCGCCCAGAGGGAGGTTTCAGCCTCAATCTCTAACCATCCGCATTTTTTAGGAGTTTTCTGTATTTCCTGGCTGCAGACTGTCTCTCAGCTGAACCTCCCCAGCTTCATCGGGCTGATTGTTACCCGTTTCAGCTGCTCGCCCCTATCTGGTCCGGGACAAAGCACCAACACGTCCGTCTAAGCCTCCGCCATTTTCTCCACCCAAGTTCATTAAGTTTGATCCTTGCATCCCCATAGTGCAAGTCTAAAGTGATATACAGATATTATTGAATCAGCTGTTTTCCAACATAACTCTTCTTATGCTCATACATACTTTTTAAAATTTTTTAGACAAAAAAGAGTAGTTTAAGAATACATGCAATTCAAAATCAGGAATTACAATAGATAAGTTTGTACACTTAAAACATACTTTCAAAAGTAAATAGAAAATTTACAATTTTCTTCTCTTCAAATATTTTTAAACTTAAACTTTTCATAATTTGTTTTACACGTACAAATTTCTTCTAAACATTTAGTGCAAAGAACAAGGGCTTTGTGATAAAATCATGAAAGTGAAATTATAAATATAGGCAAAAGTTGCTTTCAAATTCTACAGAAAACTGGAGCCAATGGGCATTAAATGCTACCCTGGAAGTTAAGCATGTAACCTTCTGAATTAATTTTGTATTTGGTCTCCTCTAGAATTTTAATAGTGATCATTATTTACACTTTTATGAGTCTTTCTTTTACTGATAACAGAACATTCCCTTTGAATGTTCCAAGGAAAACATTTCAGCTTAGCAATATAATAGAGAATTTTTAAGTAATTTGTCAAAAACAGTGGCACCAGTAAAATTTCCTAAAACCTTAAAAAAAAATAAAAAGCACCTTTACATTCTAACAGGTTTCTCAGAATAATGCTATCAATATGTAATTCTGCAGTGGAAGGATATTGTTAGTATTTCCTGTTTACATTTTTTTCTCATTCTTCTGTGAATTATAGTAATGAGTCAAAGCTCAGTTAGACAAAAAAAAATCCATAAAATCCAATATAAAGGTCTCAAATGTGATAGAATTTGGCTGATATATAACTGCAATCATGGTAACTTTCCTGAGCTTTATTGACAATTTTGCACAGAACAAATAAACATTTATGAAAAATATAAATCCAGGAAATCTGTGGTGAAATCGGTACCTTAATGTATATTCTAAGGCAGTGGTCGGCAAACTCATTAGTCAACAGAGCCAAATATCAACAGTACAACGATTGAAATTTCTCTTGAGAGCCAAATTTTTTAAACTGAAACTATATAGGTAGGTACATTGTTATTAACTTAATTAGGGTACTCCTAAGGCTTAGGAAGAGCCACACTCAAGGGGCCAAAGAGCCGCATATGGCTCGCGAGCCGCAGTTTGCCGACCATGGTTCTAAGGCCTAGTGGTGATGTATTTTACTGGTGGATAAAATTATACTTTATATATATGTGTAAAAAAAGCTAAAGTGCTTCGAAGTTTGTCAAAGTATAATGAGAGTCCAGTAAAGGGTTATAAAAAGGGGATGGCATGATTTAATTTACATATTTTTAAAATCTGGCTCCTATGTAAATAATCAAAGGATGTAAATATAAAAGTAGGAAATCAGTTAGAAAGCCATTGCAGTTGTCCAGATTTAAAATATAAATGAATATATATTTAAACATATATTTAAATATATTATGAATATATAAATATATATATATATATATTTTAATATATTTTATTGATTTTTTACAGAGAGGAAGGGAGAGAGATAGAGAGTTAGAAATATCGATGAGAGAGAAACATCGATCAGCTGCCTCCTGCACATTTCCTACTGGGGATGTGCCTGCAACCAAGGTACATGCCCTTGACCGGAATCGAACCCGGGACCCTTCAGTCTGCAGGCCGACGCTCTATCCACTGAGCCAAACCGGTTTCGGCAATATATATTTTTAAAGTCTGGACTACCTAAATACATGTACCTGTACACACATATGTATATATGTAGAGGGAGAGGCTTACAATGAGGTATTAGTAATGGAGGAAAAAGAAGTAGACATACTAAGGATAGATATTTAAAAACAGAACACAGAAAACTTGCTGATGGGTTTGAATGAGGAAAGTAAGTTAAAGAGAAACATCAAGGATGACATCTAAGTGTTTGATTTGAGTGACATAGATGGTGAAACTGTCAACTGAGATTGGAAAGATTCTGGGGAGTAAAGAATTGGAAAAGGCAGGGAACCTCAAGGGCTCTGTTTGTGACATGATAATAGGAGATTACAATTAGACATCCAAGTAGATATGTCAATTTAGCAGTTGGATGTTTAAGCCTAGACTTTGGGGAGGAATTCTGGGGTAGAATTATGAATTTAGAATCATTTGTATGGATTATTTTAAAACCACGTAAATGAGTAGGATTTCCTGGGGAGAGAGTTGATAAAGAAGCAAAAGAACCCTGAAGATGCCAAAGATTAGAGATTGAGCAAGAGAAGATCCAGCAAAAGCATTTAAGAGGGAAAGGCCAGTGGAGCAAGACGAGGACCAGGAGAGTGTGGCATCAGGGAATTTAAAGGAAGGAATAGAGTCAGGAGGAATGGAGTGATCAGTTGCATCAAATTCTGCCTAAAGTGTGACTAAGTTGACTACAGAGAAGTGACTGTTGGCTTTGGCAATACAGATGTCACTGTTGATTGGGGGCAAGAGTGCTCTGAGTGGAGTGGTGAGGATAATAGACTTTGTGGAGTGGGTTTGGGAAAAGAATGTGAGGAGAGAATGTGGAGTCAATATATATATAGACGACTCCTTCAAGATGTGTTGCTGAAAAGGTGATCATAGGCATGTGATAATAGATGGAGGGGTCAAGAAATGTTTATATGCCTTTATTAACTATAAACTAATTAATACACAGTAAAGGGGAAAATGCATTTAGAAATACAAGAGGGCACATTTTTGAAAACATAATTAGATAGAGATTGGCGCTGCCTAACCATTTATTCGTGCATATTTATTAGTTGAGATGCCTACTAGGTGTCAGACACTGTATTAGATACCAGGTACATATTTGACAGCACCTTCTATTTCCTGAAACAAAACTGTAGTGCTCTTTTGTAGCTAAAGTGCAAACTGATTTAAATTTGTTCTGTGTGATCAGAAACAGTCCCAGGACATCAATACCGGAAGTGTTGGTTCAAAGAGGAAGCTTGCTTAATTCCTAACAGCCTGGGTTCTAGCCCCGAATTTGCCAATATTAGTGCAATATGGGACGCTAGGACTCTCTGAGTATCAGTTTTTCTAAAAAGAGAACTTTGGATGAGCTGATCTTGAAAATGTCTAGATTTTTTTTGGGGGGTGGGGGGTGTCAAAAAGGTTATGGTTTGATTAGCTTTATCTAAGCACTCACTCGCAGCTCTGATATGATGGATAGTCTCTCAAAGTCAGGCACTGCTCAACTCTATGTTTGCATGTATGCTAATAGATTCATTATACTCTAACACAAAGTAAGAATAACAGATGTCATTGACTGGAGTCATTTATAATATAATGTCAGTTGTGTTTCTTCAAGGTGAATCTGTAAGGTGGAATTCATAATTGCCATCTTAGAGGCAAAGGCAATTCAGCCTACCAGAGACTACAACACTTGCCCAGTAAGCAGCAGAGCCAGACAACAACCCAGAGCTTTTGAGGCAAAGTCCAGGGTACTCTCCATTAAACACAACACAGCCAGAGGCTGCATTTTGCTATTCAAACTATGTGGGACCGTAAAGAAGCAATTGATAACCTAGTCAAGTGCCTTTGAACTATATGTCAAATTAGAAAATCCAATATGTGTAAGACAGGGATTTAAGAAAAAAGTAAGATATTAATTATATGTTTGTAATCCTCTCCCAAATCCAACCTCCAAGTTGGCCTTCTAAGAAAATGGATTATTGCTTGCTTAGTCAGCCATAGGAACTTAATTGTGCCTTTTGGAGGCATAAATAGAAAGGATAATTGGAAGATGCCAGAAGAGTGGCAATTGCTCTCAATAAGAAAGGTAGTCTAAAGAAAAAAACAATTTTCAGAGAGTTATGAGAATGAGAATCTGTGAGGAAAAAGGATTTGAAATCAACACTTACTATAATGTAGGAGATTTTGAAGAGAGATGAGTTAAGAATTTACATATATTTTTGCAAAAACTGGCCACAAACCAGCCCATTTTATTTGATTTATAGTACAGCAGATAAAAGTTGAGCTTCTCTGCTGAGGTATGTAAAGACACAGACTGCCAAAAATGCACTCACAACAAACTATTTCAGTGGAAGCATTCTCTTTGCATCTTTGCAGACAATTCAATCTTCTAAAAGTAAAGCAATGGAATCAGGCTTAGCTCTAAGTGTGGGCAGGTCCCTAATGGATGTGATAACTGGAAAGTTAGGAGGCTGCCTTTCCCCTAAGTATCTCCCCCAAAACACTTTCTGTTGGCTAAGACATCATCAACACAGAAAATAATCCTTTATTTTGCAATAAAGATAAAGAATTTGATCTTCTACAAATAATAAATCATATGCATTTAATCCTATATTTAAATATAGTATATATGATAATAATGTAATTAAGGCAATCTATCTCCTGCTTTACTTAATTTAGCATGGTCACAAATCTGATATTAAATTTGGTTCAACTTCATAAAAAATTAGGTATTTCTATTAGGCCAAGAAAATTTGCAATATAAATAATTAATTGAACAGAATGTCATTTTATAATTTGCATCCTACATGTCTACGCATATGAAAATACATATGTTTGAATGTTCATGTGGTATAAAATAATGTACTAAATAGTTTGGGGGGAGCAGAATTACACAAAAAGGAAAAGTATAATTTTGATAAAATGTATTCATAGGAGAACACTGTGGGATATCAGAGAAAGGTACGATGCCGTCAAGTTGCAATGAGTTAAATTAGTAATTTTGAGTGGAAAATAATTTCAAATTTTATGCTTTCAAAGGACGGTGAAAGCTGCAGACCCTCAGCTCCCAAAAATGAGGAGAAAAAGAAGAAAAGCCTATATAAAATGGAAACTCTTGAATCCCATGATATGTATGTCCAATTCATTGGTTTTATAAGTATGTAAATATGAATTACCCAACTTATGTACTTTCTTCTTTATCACAGGAATGTTTACAAAAGTAGAAAGATAAATGCATATAAATGTTATAAAACTATTTTAAATGTCATAAAAGTATTTAGAAGTTTGGTCAATTGTTATTATGTATATATTTCTGCATGGATTATTAATGGTATTAGTATTGTGAATAAAAATGTAAATAAAATATTTGAGACAAAGGCTATTAAGACCTCTATTCTTAGGAACTGTGTTTAGTACATTGCCATGTAACTATCTCAGTTCTATCTTCTTACTTGCAAAAATTGATGTGCCGTCAATTGAAAAAGGCTATCTTACCTAATAATAGACAAACATGTAAATTGACCGTACCTTCGCTACGTTAACCAGCCAATCAGGAGAGTATGCAAATTAACCTAACAAAGAT
Organism: Myotis lucifugus; assembly: GCF_000147115.1. NCBI lineage: Eukaryota > Metazoa > Chordata > Mammalia > Chiroptera > Vespertilionidae > Myotis > Myotis lucifugus. Next base: position 19,970,991 of record NW_005871048.1, read on the forward strand.
GGCAGTTAATTTGCATACATAGGCCGGTGGAGCAGCAAAAGCCCCATGGACCCGGGGCCGGCTCCAGCTGGAGCCCGGCCAGAGCGAAGGCCTGGGTGCCGGGTGCTGGAGGAAAACCGGTGCCAGTAGCCAGGGGAAAGGAAGGCCTATTGCACAAATCTCTTCATGCAACAGGCCTCTAGTAAATTATAAAACTGTAAAGGGCTACAAAGTGAACTGTTCTTGGCATGAGAGTGCTTTTTAAGAATATATTGTAATCTACAGTTCTGGAAGGCAGTTCTATCGGTCTATAAACTGATCTCATGTACATGCCGTATTGTAAATGGGTTTTGGAGAGAGATGTTTCCATGTCTTTTCTCCCAGAACTTCCACATGACAGCTCCAGGTTATAGCCAGACCTGCTGGGCACTGTTTCAGTACTTGCGGTGAAAAAGGCCATTCCCTCGGACTAGAAGAGTGGCAGATGGGAACGGTTAGACTCTTCACGGAAGTCCAGTGCTCTTGGAGAGCACATTGTCAAATCAGAAGTCTGTATACCTCTCCTGAAGTTTGGGAAGTTATGATTCCTAAACCTATGATTCTTTATTTGATTCTGAAACAGCAATTCTTTTTCTGTAGCCCATACTTCTATGCCACCTCTAGCCAAATTTTAGTGGAATATTTTTCTTTTTTCTGTTGAAGAGAATTTATGTATTTGCTCTTCATATAAGTGTTTATATGTTTGTTTTTATATTTTATATTTAAAATATATAAGTATATATATAAAATCACATTTAAATTAAGAACATTTCAAGTAAATTTATAAATAATCCTTTAAAATTTTTAGCTTAATCAATTTATTAAAACTACTGGAGGCCCAGTGCATGGATCCATGCACGGGTGAGGTCCCTCAGCCCGGCCTGCGCCCTCTCGTAATCCCAGACCAAGTGATATTTTGCATTCTAAGATAATTGATTTAAAATAAGATGTTTATTAGAAATGCATGTTGTGGGGAATACCATGAAATGTTATTCAAAATATTTACAAAAGATATACACTGAATAGAAACTTTTCCCCTGTTTCATCTTTAGGTGAACCTCAGCCTGCTAATCACGCATGCCAAAAAAATGTAAAAGGTCTGGAAAAGGTCAAAGGAGACACCTCAGAGGCTGTGTCTCATCAAACTAGGACATTAGGGAAATCTAAGGGAAACGGAGATGAGCATACATCTGCTTCTATGAATGAAAAGCAGAATTCCTCTTTTCTCCCTAAAGATAAGAAGCAACCTCCCTCGGACAGCAAAAGAAGTAGGGAAAAGGAAAATGATGATTCTTCTCCATCCATTTCTCATCAACTAAAGAAAGTCTTACCAGCGATCATGTTTAATGGCTGTGAAGGATCATTATCAGGAAAAATTACTCTACAGGATTTCCCAAACACAGTGGAAGGCTCTAAACAAGAAAAAGGCAAAATTATTACAGAAGTAAAATATGGGGATTTTAATGTTCAAGTGGCAAACAAGAACAGATTTTTCTCTAAAATAGGAATACAGTTCCCAACAAAAAAGAGATGTCCCAAATGTCACCAGTGTTACTCTGGCAGACATATTCCAAGATGTTACCCTTCTAGAAGCTGCTCTTATAAGTACAGGAATATATCGATAGAAGAAATAAAATCGGAGTCTCCATCTAAACATGAAGGAGAAACCGCCAGAACGGAGAGCTCCTCACTGGAAGTCAGCATTGTAGGGAAAGGAATTAAAGTTAAATACATGAGTAAGAAACAGAATATAATAGTTAATATCACTCATCCTAAAAGAAGGGGGAAGACAGCTAAATACGGAAACGTTTCCTCCGATCACACCACTAAAGAACCTCCCAGGTCTTCTGCACAGCCTGGTGTCAGGCTGCCTGAAAAGGGGCGGCTTGGAAACAAGCATCGGAGTCCGGACCCTTTGCAAGCCTCTCCTCCTGCTCTGTCTGCCGTCCAGAAGGAGGTGAATCCTGACACAGCTGTGGTTTCTCTGTGCTCAACCCCCGAGAGGAAGACTAAGCCTGACAGGCTATTTTCAGTCTTAGATGACTGCGAGTTAGAATCTGCCATCTCTCAGCAGAAGGACTCTAAAATTAATCGGAACACCTCACAAAAGAAACATTTCTTTGAAGCTGAGGCTCTTCTCAGAAATGTTTTTCCTACTTCACATGATGCCCTAAAGACCACAAGTTTAAGTAACGCAGACTTAAGGAAAATGCCTTTTGAGGATAGAAAAGTCAACTTCGATATCCCAGAAAATATCACAGCAGACTCATACAGGCAGCAAAGCACAGGAGGAAGAAATTATTTGCCAAGTACCATTATTAACATCTCTCCAGTCCAACGTGGCCAAGACTCTGACTTTTATTCTTCATCGTCTCTGAATGGGAAGCACACGGGAGCAAAGGCAGCCAGCATTTATGGCAAAGGCAGCAAAATTCCACCTGCAGATGACGGTGAGAACTCAAAGTGCAAATCTTTCCCTCCCAGTCAAAATACTGTGAAGCCGTCCATTCCATCCTGTCCATTCACCGGGGCCAGCGGACAATCAGAACCTAAGGAAACCCCTGGGCATGCATTTCCCTTTGGTCTCAGTGCTGAGTGTGTGGTAGACTATGAGGAAGAGCACGCTGATGGGACTGGCAGAGACTTCACAACAGCCACTTTACATAGCGACTCTCATACACACATGCAGCAACTACTGAAAACGAAGAGTACTCAGTGTCCAAGTCTCAGCTGTGCGTCCTCTGGCGGGCTTGCCGCTGGGAGCCCACTCAATAGCAGTAGCCACAGCTCTGTGGAATGGAGTCAAACAGGGTCCCAGGCAAGTCATGCAGAGATGGCAGCCCCCAGCAACACAGAAGTGTCAGCCGTGACCTCAATAACTGATGAGCTTGAGCAAAGATTAATTATTCAAAATGATAAAGAAAGCATGGTTGATTCTAATTGTCCCATGGGAATAAAACACCTTAAAGAGTCACCCAGCTTTGGGGGAAATGTTGAAAAAGACGAGCTCCTCATAAGGCCAGTGGTAAAGACTACACGCCACAGAGAATTTGAAGACCTATCAAATGAGAATCATAGTGAAGCCTGTTTTCAAATGAAATTTCCACCAAACACTACTGAGTTCAACTCTGCAGTGTGTGCTGCAGATAATCTGTTTCTTACTGAGAAACCACTGACCAGTGATGCAGACCAATACAGTAAGCAAGATGAAATAACCCTGGGACTAACCAGCTTTACACAGGAGGCAGCAGAGTGCCAAAGCATTGCATCCATGAGGCCAAATGCTGAAGGAGATAAAAAGGAAACTTACTATCACCAAATGGACATACTGCATTCCCCTCAGAAACAGAAGGCTTTGAAAGGTGCAGTGCTATACAGAATCCTTTACTTCATTTTTACATGTTTGAGCTTTGGAAAGTCTTAATGGGAGGGCTTTTTTATTGCTTTGAATATTTTTTCTTTATTGCTGAAGATATATTGAGTATTTTAGAGTTAAATGAATATGGGCAAGCATATATCAACCACCCCACCCATAAAAGTGCATAACAAAATTACCAAGGCTACAGTTTAATATAAAGTAAGAAAAAAATCAATTTCTCTTTAAAAGGTTGATGTATTGCCAAATCAATTTTGTAGGAGACATTAGCCTTTTGCCACTCTTAAAAAATCTACCAATTCTTTCCTTCTTGCAAGCTAAGCATGTTTAGAAGAATAGGAAAAATGTGTTTGTGATAAAATGTGTTTTTAAGCCTTGCTGTGGTGTTGCAGAGTGTGGTATACATGTCTCAGGAGGCCATGTGGAATAGCAATTGAAGCAAAGGACACAAACCAGAAATGGCTATGGCTAATCCTGACCCAGCTGTCCCTGGGGCCTCTGAACTCAAGCAGACCTCTGACCTCCCTTGTGCATTGGTTGGCCTTGCTCAAACCATTGATAAAACCCAGAAACTCTCCAGGCCTCAAGAGGGCTGAGGTGGAAGCTCTTTCCTAAGTATATAATACCGCCTGTCTGCTTTCAATCGTGGGTCCATACTATACCATTTTGGTCACTTCATTAAGACCCCTTGTTGTTTTTCTCAGTAAGTCCAAAATATTTTATATTTAGTGTTAGCATTATGACACACTGTATATTAAATTATATCTTGAACAAATAAACATTTTTATACTGCCAGTAACATTCCTAACTGTTCAAAAATGCAATTTGGAATGATGAAACTTCGAGAAGCCCTCTTTTCTTTGCTATTGTTCTATTCCTAATTTTTAAATAGAATTTAAAAACTTTAGAAGTTAAAGTAAAAATACAAAAAGGAAAATTACATAAATGTTGGCATAAAATGTGAAATTTATTGTATGGAGAATAAATGCCCTAAAACAACACAAAATCTATACAGTCACCAGCTTAAGATGAGCACCCTAAGGCTAAGATCCATCAGTTACATGACTGCTCCCCAGTGCCAACATACCTCCAGATACAAAGTGAATCCAATGAATCCCAGCATTGGGCTCAGCCCACGATTATTTAGGTCTTCAAGAAGCAGACCTGCAATAAGAGCACTGTGTCTTGTAGAGCAGACACCTGCTCACCTAGATGAATATTTTTCCCATGTGCCTCTCCTTGGACTGCCTCTTCCTTAAGAAGATCAGTAACTCAAGTCAGAATCCTCCCAAAGCTGATATTGCACCTCAATAGGCTTTGAAATTGTCTCATCTGGTGAACAATTGCAGTGATGGGTTCCCTATGTTACTGTGATCCATCAAAAGACTGTTTCTGTAACTCCTCTTCCCCCAGCTTGAAGTATTCAAGGGTTATGCTGATTCAAGTAGTAAACGGGTAGCAAATTTGAGTCTGGGAAGTGTTCAAGCTTAGACTGAATGACTACTTTTTCAAAATCTTGTAGAAGTTTTTAAGCATACAAAGGGTGGTTGGACCAAATTACCTTCTACACTTTTGCAAACATAAGATTATACAACTACCAAGCAGGACAATGGGAGTGCTTTGCATTCTGTGGGCATTACAAGCAGTTCTCAAATCAAACTATGAGACATACTGCAGGGCCCATATTTTCTTCTCATGTGAGTATATAAGCAGATATCCTAGACAAATGCTTTTCCCACCACATCCCAGGGCCATATTTCCATCACACACTTCCCTAGGCCCAGCAAACTTCTTTTTTCTCCAGCAATTTCAGAAAACAATCAGTTTTAAAAGTAAAATATTTGACATTAGAAAATTATTCTTCTTATGATGCTTCAGATCACTGGACTCTCTATCTCTACAATAGAG